>NW_015167571.1:205132-206791 GCF_001447785.1 Gekko japonicus | reverse complement strand
ATTACGTAGAGTATGTCCTAAGGGGGGGCGGGGGGGCCCTCTGCGCAAGCCACAATTTAAATTGCAGGACTTTAATAAGAATCCGGTGGCTGTGCGGGGCTGGGGCAAATTCATGGTGGAATTCCAGGATTTTAAAGGGTATCTGGACATACTGGTGGTGGGCGGCCGGCTTTCCAGCCTTCTTGGGATGTCATGGTTTAAGCCACTGGGCTTGACCATCGGAGGGCTCCACCAGCTGCAACACGTAGATTTCAGGGAGGTGTGTAATGAGTTCCCGCAGGTTTTCGACGGGTCCCTCGGCCGGTTCACTGGACAGCCCATCTCCCTCGACTTGGATCCCGCGGTCCGCCCCATCCGGATCAAGGCACGGCACCCACCCATCGCGATGAGGCCAAAGATCGAGGCGGAACTTGACCAGCTGGTTGCCCAGGGCGTGCTGGAACCGGTAGCGTCTGCCCGGTGGGAAACCCAGATCGTCACACCGGTTAAGCCAAACGGGGACGTCAGGATCTGCGCGGACTATAAGTGCACCCTGAACAAGGCGCTGCAAGACCACGCGTACCCGGTACTGGTGGTCAGCCACGTGCTGGCAGCGCTAGCGGGGGCCCGCATTTTCAGAAAGCTGGACTTGGTGCAGGCCTACCAGCAGTTGCCGGTGGATGCAGCCACAGCGGAAGCCCAGACAATTGCCACTCATAAGGGGGCTTTCAGGGTCCACCAACTCTTGGCCACTGTACATAGCCTATAGGGCAGTAGTGGGTGTGTTTTGGTAGTGGGTTTTCTGGGCATATAAACCGGCCTGCGAGGCGGCGGCTTTCGTCTTGTTCCTTCTGAATAAAAGTACTTTGCTGAAATGGTATATCCAGATCCTATTAAAAAAAATTATTTGTTATTATTTTCTCAAGAAAAAAAGATGGGGTACAGAAGGTAAGAAGAGGAGGGAGAAAATATAGATTCATCAGGTTTGTTCTTTGACTGACTGCTATGCACCTTTGACTGACTGCTATGCCTTGTAAACTTCATTTGCCCTATTGATGGATGAGCCTCCCCCCCTCCAATTCTAAAACAAAATACTTCTCTGAATAATCTAAACTGATTAATTTTAATTTCAGCTTGTGTTCCAAAATTAGGTCTTATTGAAATCCAGATGTTACCAAATGTAGGGTTACCAGATCCAGGATGGGAAACTCCAGGGGATTTGAAGATGGCGCCTGGGGAGGACAGGAACCTCAGTGGGGTAGAATGCCACAGAGTCCACCCTCCGTTCATTCATTTTCTCCTCGGGAACTGAGCTCTGTAGTCTGGGGATGAGCTGTAATTCCAGAGAATCCCCAGATCCCACCTGGAGGTTGGAATCCCTGTTATAGTGTCCTAGAGACCTAGTCATAGCCAACCCTTGAATTCTCCTAGATTAACAAATGAACGTGTCAATTCTTTTAATTTTGCTAACACTTTCCTTTATCATTAAAATAAAAAAGATTGAGATTGCTGCATTACAGTTAATGGGGCCCTGTTGGAAGTTAACATAGGTAAAGGTTTCCCTTGCTTGAAAGCCAGTCGAATCTGACTCTAGGGATGTGGTGCTCATCTCCGTTTCCAAGCTGAAGAGCCAGTGCTGTCCAGAGACATTTCCGTGGTCATGTGGCCGGCCTGACTAGA
>NW_015167571.1:185650-204943 GCF_001447785.1 Gekko japonicus | reverse complement strand
TACCGAACTACAGACCTTTCAGTCTGCAGCTCAGCATCTTAACCTCTGAGCCACCGCAGCCCCTTAATGTTATGCATACCTACTTGAAATTAAGCATTCATAGGTATGAGTTGTATGGATGGGATCGTATTTGCTTGAGTAAGCCCTGCTGAAGTCAACAGGGCTTCCTGCCACAAGTTAGGCTGAAAAGATGCAGTCATAGGCATGATTCATTGGGAACAGATCTCATTGAATCCATTGGGATTTCCTTCTGAGTCAAAATGCATACGGTGCTCATAGGACACAGCCAAGGGCCTCTCACCAGTGTAGGGGTTAAGGAAAGGTGGGACCAGCTTCTCCCCCCTCCCCAGAAAAGGCCACTTGAGCAAGAAATGTGAGCAAACAAGTGGATGATGGGAGCAGAACTGATTAATGCCCTATGAAGGCTGATTATAGTCCAGTGATTAATGCCCTATGAAGAACTGATTAATGCCCTATGAAGGTCACATGGGGGGAAAAGCACGGCCAAAGCATGGCTTTTCTGATCTGCAGCAAAATAGGTGTGTGGCGGCGGGATGATTCATTGGGAACAGATCTCATTGAATCCATTGGGATTTCCTTCTGAGTAAAAATGCATACGGTGCTCATAGGACACAGCCAAGGGCCTCTCACCAGTGTAGGGGTTAAGGAAAGGTGGAGCCAGCTTCTCCCCCCTCCCCAGAAAAGGCCACTTGAGCAAGAAATGGGAGCAAACAAGTGGATGATGGGGGCAGAACTGATTAATGCCCTATGAAGGCCCTGGCCACATGGGGGGAAAAGCACGGCCAAAGCGCAGCTTTTCTGAGCCATAGCAAAATAGATGGGTGGCGGCGGGATCAGACAGATCCCTCGAGCTGCCGCGCAGTTGCTCCCCGGCACGATCAGATGCCGGGGGGGAAGCCACGGAACGGAGAGCGAGGCAACCGGCTGTGCATGTGTGCGCATGCACAGTTTGGCCGGGAGCCTCGAATGCTGCAGAAGACGGGCGTGCCAGCAATCCCATGGCCGCCCTTGCTGCGGAGCTTCAGGTAGGTAGTACTATTTTCTAGGGTGTTTTTTTGATGCACGGTTTCGCCCAGAAAGGACGGATCATGGACGGATGCGCTCCGCTTCCCAGATGTTGCAGTGTGATCATGCCCATTTGATGCGCCCCCTATCTCTCCCTCTCGCAGGGCAAAACCTTCCGTGTGACCGGGGCCAAAGTCACTTTTTGCTTGTGCCACTTTAACAGGGTGAAAGTGGGGGCTGGGGGAATCTAATAAAGGAAGTCGGGTTGGTAAACAAGAGTTGGCACCTCTGCCAATCTGGTTTTCTCCAGTCACTTCACCACACACCCCATACATAGGTTCCTGACCATTTAAAGTGTGTGTGTGTTATGAATAGTTCTTTCTTCTGCTCCAAGGGTAAGTGAGGACAGCAGACAGCTGTTGAAAGAGAAAGCAGGAAAGGTGCTAATTGGCTGCCGCATAAGGAAAGCTATTACTGGCCATGGAGGAGAAAAACCACCCATGAGTGCTGTGGGAGTGACAAAGGGCTTACAAATGATTGACAAGCTGTGCACTGGCTAATCCATAATGATTCATTTACACAGCCATTGACCATTTATGACTCCCATTTTCTTTTTAAAATATCCAGATGTCAGACCAGGTAGTAGAAGAAGCATCAGAGTAAAACATCCCCCCCCCAGTTTTGCCAATACAGAGTTTGTTTGCTTTTTAACAACCTATGCCAAACACTTGCAAAAATGACAGTGTTTGCTCTGGAGTGTATAGTGCAGTGGTGGAGAACCTATGGCATGAGTGCCAGAGGTGGCACTCAGAGCCCTCTCTGTGGGCACGTGTGCCATTGCCCCAGCCAGGCCCAGACCATCATTAAAGTGTTGAATTCTCTGCCAAATAATTTTAAGTAAATGAAAGCATTTGGGATTGCTTTCCTTACTTTGTTTGGATCATCTTAAGTTAATGTATGAGTTGTTTTTTCTAAAGTAAAACCTCAGTATTCGGGTTAAATTGCCGTGTTGGCATTTTGCAATAAATAAGTGGGTTTGGGGTCACAGTTTGGGCACTCAGTCTTTAAAAGGTTCACCATCACTGGTATAGTGTATTTATTCTAGCACAATACACCCAATCTCATTTTGATTTGGCCCCATTCCCTAACTATTTTACTAGGTACTTCATCCTACACACTCATGGCAGGCTGTTATTAGCTATCCACTTCCAAAGTAATAGTCTTCCTGCAGTACAAAATTAGAGTCCAGTTGCGCCTTTAAGACCAACAAAGGTTTATTCAAGGTATGAGCTTTTGTGTGTAAGGCACACTTTTTCAAATACATTGGAATGGTGTGTAAGTTTCAAACTTATTGACATACTTTGAATAAACCTTTGTTGGTCTTAAAGTTGCCACTGGACTATAATTTTGTACTACTGCTTCAGACCAACAAGGCTGCCCACCTGGAACAGTCTGCCTGCAAACTTTGAGGGTGACGATAAGCAGAATCTGGCTTCACCCAGCTGCAGAAAAGGCAGAGTGGGCCATGGCCTACCTTGAGGCCTTGGGCCCAGCTAGGACAGCAAGCTGGTGGCAGTGAGCAGGAGTTGGGGATGGCGAGCAGGAGTTGGGGGTGGCAAGCTGGCAGGAGTGGCAGCTGTGACTCGTGTCAATGGCAGCTGCGGAGACTGGCTGGCAGTGGCCTTATGGGGGTGGCGGTGGTTTGCTGCCTCAGAAAAAAAATCACCTCATTCTTCTTAGTGAGGGTGGGGGATTGTTTAGTTAGGGGCCTGTTGGTTTTGGCAGGGGCAGAAGCAGGGTAAGGCTGCTTCCATCCCTTCATGGTTCCCCCTCACACTTTTGCTTGGCTGAGGTGCCCCAAGAGTATTCACAGGGGCTTAACAGCAGGCATTTGGGTGCTTGGAGGCTCCTGCTGCACTTGGCTGCTAAGGGCGGCAGGACATCAGCTGCCTCCTGTTTGAGTGCTTGGCGGGAGGCGAGGTGCTTTGACAAATGGCAGAGACATCAAAGCTGCAGCATAGGCTTCAAACTACTTGGGAGTGCAGCAACATTGAGCAGGCCAGGGGGCAAATGGGTCCAATTTTATTCTGGGTTTGGGGCTCTCTGGTGCAGGGGCTAGGATACTCCCTTTACTTAATTTTATTTAAAATATTTTCATGCTGTCTTTCCACCTGATTTGATGCTCAAAGGGTGGATAATTAGCAAACTTGCATGCTAAGTCTATCAATCCCCCCTTTTCTCTTTCTCTCCCTCTCTCTCTACATATATATAAAGGGAATACCCTGCTGAGCTAACAACATGTGGGTGCCAGAGGAACTTGTCTGCACCCAAGTCTCCCTCCCATTTGATTGCAAAGATGAAACCACACTGAATCTAGATGGCCTCAAATATTTGAGTGGGTGAGGTGGGAAGGTGCACCTCATTATGAACTGCACATAGTGGGAAGGACTTGGTTACAGTTCCTGTTGTATGAAAGATGCTTGAGAGGAATCATTTGAAGGGGAAGGGACTATCTACTGCTAGTTTCTTGTTTTCCAAAAACCACTGTTGCTGGCATGGTTTTTAAGCTAGGATTTATAAGTTAACTAATCTCTGTAATAACTGCATTGAGGGCATTTGTGTCTCAGTGAGAGACCATCTGCTTGGGATGCAGAAGGTCCCAGGTTCAATCCCCAGCATCTTAAGTTAAAGGATTTAGCAGAAGGTGATGTGAAAGACCTCTGCCTAAGACCTTCAGAGCCTTTGCCAGTCTGAGTAGGCAATGCTCATTTTAGCAAGCTTGAAAGCATACAGTGCTACCAAAGGGGCTATTCCTTATGAAGAATAAAAATGGATTATCTACTGGTTGCAGAAGGCCTTATTTATATCTGAGACTGTAGACAGGGATTTCTATTCAAACGAGCATTTTTACATGGTTCTATTCAGAGAATTAATATAAACTGCCAGTCTTGAGATTAAAATATTTGGCCCTAATGGACAGTGACAGTGACAGACTTCACATTCCTGGGATCCAAGATCACTGCAGACGGTGACTGCAGCCATTAAATTAAAAGATGCCTGCTCCCTGCCACCCTGCCAACAAAAGTCCGTAAGGTCAAAGCAACGGTATTCCCAGTAGTAATGTATGGCTGTGAGAATCGGAGAGTGATAATGTATGGCTGCCGAGCGCCGAAGAATAGATTCTTTTGAATTATGGTGCTGGAGAAGACTTCAGAGTCCCTTGGACTGCAAGATCAAATCAGTCAATCCTAAAAGAAATGACCCCTGCCTGTTCCCTGGAAGGCTAGATACTGAAGCTGAAGCTCAAATACTTTGGCCACCAAATGAGAAGGGAGCAGTCACTGGAGAAGACCCTGATGCTGGGAAAGATTGATGGTAAAAGAAGAAGGGGACAGCAAAGGATGAGATGGTTAGACAGTGTTATCAATGCAACTAACATGAAATTAAGCAAACTCTGGAGCACAGTGGAAGACAGGAGGGCCTGGTGTGATGTGGTCCATGGGGTCATGAAGAGTCGGACTTGACTGTGCGGCTGAACAACAACAGCCCTAATGGAATGGGATGTATTTCTGGTGTAGTAGTTATGAGCAGTGGACTCTAATCTGGAGAAGCAGGTTTGATTCCCCACTTTTCCACATGAAGCCAGCTGGGTGACCTTGGGTCAGTCACAGTTCTCTCAGAGCTGTTCTCAAGGGTGTCTGTTGTGGGGAGAGGAAAGGAAGGAGATTGTAAGCTGCTCTGAGACTCTGAGTAAAGAGCAGGGTATAAATCCAGTCTCCTCCTCTTGTTCTCTAGAATACTATAGAAGCCTCTAATGGTGTCAAAGTGTAAACTACAAATAGAAACAGAACTTTGAAGTGGGAGAGTGCAGCCAATGAGAACAGCTACTTGAACCTGGGTAGCTTGATCGAGCACTTAGTGTGTGGGGGCAAAATCAAGTATAATCTCAATGGAAAACAACTGAACTTCTAAGGGTTTCCTTCTGTGAAGGAATCCTTGTCAGCAACCTGTGAGTTTGACAGTGTGAAAGCACTTTGAGTAGGCAAATTGGCTTAGTCTTTGTCATGTGTTAGTATTCACAAATATCCATTGCAGTACATCATTAGTACCTTCTGTTTTAGCAGGGATAAAGTGTGACTTCAAGCCTGATGCCATGATCTTGGAATTGGAAAGCAGGCACGCCATTAGGTGTCATTGGTTTGGTCCTAATGAGCATTCTACACAGATTGAATAGCATGTTTGTCTTTGAAGGGGAGGTCCTGTGAGTCGCTAGGGCCTGGAAGAGTGGCATTGGTTATGACACCATCTCTGGACGGTGCCGGCTGGGATGTGGTGGCACAGCCACAGCAACATGAAATGAGGCGGGTGGCTTCCAGAGAGGTTCCAGTGGGGGCAAGAGTTAAGCAAGACCCATCGCATATTGGAGAACCGGCAAGGCTTTGGAGGCCAGGGGGCCAGATGGCTGCCAAGGGATCCCCAGCCACATCACAAACATGGGCTGCAGTATGTAGTAGGTGTGGGGATATGGTCAGTTAGCGCCCCAGGTAGGGGAGTGCCCTATCACCCCCTCAGCCAAGGGTGGTTCAGTGGAGATGGGGAACATTCCAGCCCCTGGGGGATGTCATATAAGCAGTTCCCATTAAAACTTTGCCTCCCCTCTTTTGCAGCCAGGCAATTGCGCCTGGGGGAGTAGCTTTCGCTGGATCCTGGGATAAGATCAGTAGAGGGATTATGTGAATGTGTTTACACTGTTACATAGGGCACTGGAGAGTAAGAACAAGGAGGCCTTGGGAGTGAGGAACAAGAATAATCAGAAAGGAGTTGGATGGATAGAACAGAGGCTGACAGGTATCTGGGTTCTAATCTGATGCCGGTGCAGTAGTCTGGCCCAGCCTTGTGGGGCACTACCTTTCATTCGGTACTGGACATAGTATACCAAGGTTCTTTGAATTTTGGCTGGCATGGCATGGCTCCAATATGGTTGGGAGTTCTTTATGTGGCAACTTTGAACCCCTTTTTGAGGGATTCGATTCATCCACAATTGTGGATGCAGGTCATGGGCCAGCAATGCATGATGACCCAGTTATGCTAATAGTGGGCATGTTATGCACTGGCCCTCCAGTTCTTTTGGCACCAGCGCCCAAGCTGGGCAGGTTGAACAGTGGTGCCTGCTTTGCTATGAGTTTAGCTCTCAAGAGATGTGTGGCCAGAGACCCTGTGAGTTTCAGCACAAGGGCCCCTCACGCCTTCACTGGGCCCTAGGGCAAAACCCTGGTCAGGGTTTAGGAACTAACAAGGGGGTTGTTGTTGTTGTTGTTCAGTCGCACAGTCGAGTCCAACTCTTCGCGACCCCATGGATCATCTCCCGCCAGGCCCTCCTGTCTTCCGCCATCCTCTGAAGTTGGCTCAATTTCATGTTCGTTGCATCGATGACACTGTCTAACCATCTCATCCTTTGCTGTCCCCGTCTTCTTTGACCTTCAATCATTCCCAGCATCAGGGTCTTCTCCAGGGAGTGCTCCCTTCTCATTTGGTGGCCAAAGTATTTGAGCTTCAGTTTCATTATCTGGCCTTCCAGGGAACAGTCAGGGTTGATTTCTTTTAGGATTGACTGATTTCTTGGAGCTTGGGGGAGTGGCGGCAACAGTGGGATGGATTCTAGTGTCCTGGCCCCTGATGGACCTCCTGATGGCCCCTGGTATTTTTGGCCACTGTGTGACAGAGTGTTGAACTGGATGGGCCACTGTCCTGATCCAACATTGGCTTCTCTTATGTTTTTATAGATTTAGAAGCCAAATGCCACTGCCTTCTACTTCAGACATAACTCCATTTCCTGGCAGCTTCCAGCAAAAGACCTGAAGCTGGGACTGAGAGTTTTGTGGTACACTTCCTTGCTAGTTCCAGGCCAGTGATTTTGAGTCTGGAAGGTGCCTGTGCAGTTGTGAGGATGTCTCAAGTCTCTCGTGTAGGATAAATTGTCTGAACCTGCTGAAAGTAAGTTAACAAGGCTTAAGAGGCAGAAGGTCCCCAGCCACGCACAGGAACTCATCTCTGGAGGGGGTAATGTCTTACAGCAAAGCCAACTCCTGTGAAAAGGATTCAAAACTGTACATTTTCCACCTGCTATGTCCTCAGTCTCTGTTGACTTCCTTGATATATACACCAAATTGGTAATGATTCCAGAGAAGTAGTTATGTCATTTAAAAGATGAATGAGTTTTTATTCTAGCAAAAACTTTCACGGACTAGATAGAGCCCCATTGTCACCAAAACTCTTGTCCCCAAACTGAAGTTCTGATATCTGATTAGGGTATAATTAGAGGTATTTTCATTTGAAGTCATAATTCCAGTTATTAAGCCATATACATTGCAGAGTCGGCCAATGTATCGGGAACCAGTTTCTCTATTGTGCAGTTGTTTTGTAAATTCTTTAATCTTTAAAAGGCATTCAACTAGGACTAGATGTGCAGCAGAATCTTTCCCCAATGAATGTTGTTTCAACATCAAAGCAGCACAGATGCTTTCCCTATCAGAATCTCAGAAAAGTGTTTGAGTACCCTGGTGTTAACCAATGTAATTAACCACTGCTTTTAACCACTGTGTATGTATATTTGTTTGAGTGGTTTTATTAGTTCAACATCCAAGGATACAAGTGTGGAAAACATGGTTACTATATTTTGAGTGTACAAATACCTAATCTAAATTATTGGAAAATGTGTGAAAAATATCTTTGGGTGCTTACACAGAAAAATGTTATTAGTTTCAAACAATATTATTAAACTACATGTAATGCTGGAGTTCTGTGACTAGAATTCCAGATGTATTTTTGGTCTTTGAAAAGTAGCCCTGAGGAAGAAGAGGGCCACATGGATTGTGGCCAAAGTTAATCCCTACACATGCACACAGACATAGAGAAAAAATGTGGAGTAGAATGGAAAGACTAAGAAATGCAAGTAGTAGAGTCTGTGAGTATTTCTATGTGAAATGTATATATGTTTTTAAAACCCTGTAAATGTAAATGTAAAACCAATTATTTCTGTTGTGACTGGTCACTTTATGCTTATCTTAGTTATGTTTGAGTTTTAAATAGAAATCTCACAGCCTGTACTTGCATCTCATTTATTTATTTTATTTATTTATTGAGATTTATATCCTGCCCTACCCCGCAGGGTGGGTTACAATATACTAATAAAACAAAACCAATATCCATACAGTCCAATTTAAAAAACACGAGACAGACTAGTACATGATGGCAAGCTAAAGACATTGACAAAATCAACACATCCTGGGACATCCGTGTGTCAAAAAGTGGGTCTAGGCTAATGCCTATGGAATAAATTTGTGCAGTGCATAATTTAAGCAGGTTTGTACAGGGGAGGCCAATGGAGCCAGAGTTGAAAAGGCTCTGGCCGAGGCTAAACAGATGTCTTTTGGACTGGGGACTCCCAGAAAATGCTGTTGGTCTGATGAGCTTTCCGGGGGACATACAGTGAGAGGTGGTCCTGCAGTTATACTGGTCCCTGACCTCATAGAGGTGATACCATAACCTGATCTGGTACTCAACTGGAGGCCAGTGCTAGCACAGCACTGGTCAAATGTGCATCCGTACAGATGTCTCAGTAAGCAGGCACACCACTGCATTTTGTACCAGCTACAATTTCCAGGTCAGGTTCAAGGGCAGCTCTGTGTAGAGTGAGTTACAGTCAATTATGCAGCCATAGCAGGCAGGAGGGAAGGAGGCGAATACCTCCAGCACCAGAGACTTGTAGAGGAAGAGTCAAACTTTGGGGACTCACCCGTGCACCAGAGGGCCAAGGCAGCAGGAGGCAAGAAGCCTGGGCGAGTTGGGCTCCTCCATGCCTGGCAGAAGATGAGGTGCAGAGGCGAGAGGTGGGTAAGCAGAAGAGGCACTCAGCCAGCCGCACAAGCTGCGTGCAAAGAAACTCCCGCCGCCCCAAGCTTCAGGGCTGCCTCGTTAAAGGAGTGCGGAGGCCAGACTCGCAAATGAGAAAAAGCAAGCTCTGCTATAGCCAACCAGCCACAGCCTCCAGCACCCTGGCCAAAGTACCTGGGGTGGCTGTCCAACAGATACATCTGGGTGCCATCAGCATACTGGTAACAACCCAGCACAAACCCCTGGATTAACTGGACAAGGGGGTGCATATAGATGTTAAACAACATTGGGATCTGCCTCTGGGAGGCACTGCATAACAAACGGTAATGTGGAGAGAAAAAACGAGCACCACCCTTTATCCCTGTCCATAGAGAAAGGAAACCAGCCATTGCAAGGCTGTCCCCCATATCCCCACATCGGTGAGGTGGTGGGTCATAAGATCATAACTGACCATGTCAAACACTGCTTTTAGGTCAAGCAACAACAGCAATGCTGACCCGCTTCGATCCAGTTTTCTCCAGAGGTCATCCGTGAGGGCAACAGTGCCTCCTCCATCTCTCCATCTCTAGGGTGGAAAACAGGCTGGAAGGTATTCAGAGGTGTCATCCAGGAAAACTTGGAGCTTTTCTGCTACCACCCTCTCAACTACCTTGGCCAGGAATGGAAGATTTTGTACACTAGACAGTTCTCATCTTACCATATTCACACTAGATGGCCTCAGGCAAACCATTATCTCCTAGTCCCATCTCAAATATTTGACAGCCAGTCTCAGGGGGTGGCTGGAGCCCTCCCTGTATTACAACTGGTCTCCAGGTTACAGAGATCAGTCCCCCTGAGGAAAATAGCTGCTTTGGAAAGTAGACTCTATGTCATCATACCCCACAGAGGGCCCTCTTCTCCCCAAACACTATGCTCCCCAGGCTCCACCTCCAACATCTACAGGCATTTTTCAATACAGAGCTGGCAACCCTAAGCCAGTGTGATGTAGTGGTTAAAGTTTGGGGCTAGGAGCTGGGGGATGCAGAACAAATCTCTTTTCATTCATGAAATTTGCTTCATGACCCTTAGACAGGTGCTCTCTCTATATCAGCCTAACCCAGTTCACAAGTTTGTTGTGAGAATAAAATAAGGAAGGTGAGAACTCTGTACAGTGCCCTGAGAACCTTGGAAGAAGATGTAACTCTCTCCCCACTTTCTTTCTGCCTCTGGGTACTGTCTACTTCCTTTAACTTAGTGGACTCTGCCTTTAAACCTGACCAGAAGCATGCAAGTGGGTCTTCTGAAGCTTTTCCCCAGAACCATTTTTGGTTCCCAACCTGCACCTGATTACAATGTCTTTACCTTGAAGTCTATTTTCTTTTTTCTACCAGTTATAATATTGTATTAAATATACTTAAGCAAAAGGTATTTGCTCTAGGATGAGCTTTTAATATAAAATTACACTACAATAAATGACAGAGAAATCCTGGGGATTCTGTCAGTTGTGCCTTAGTATGTCAAAGCAATTTTACTGCTCTTTCCAGCAGCTGTGAAAATGCAGGGGTGTTAGCCGAATTGCTTTATTGACAGCAATTGGCAATTTATAAATGGGTTCTTGCCAATTTATACCAAGGTCCTGATCCCACCAAGGGTTACCAGCAGGGCCAGCTCCACGGTTTTTTGTACTCTAGGCGAGACCACCTTCTGGCGTGCCCCCCACGTGCCCATCAATTATGGGGTTGCCAACCTCAAGGCAGGGCCTGGAGAGAAGGAAGTCCAGCTGCTGAGCGTGCGTGACACACACGCGCACACAGAGTGGATCAGACTACCTCGGGAGGTGGTGGATGCTCCTGAATTCCAGGTATTTCCCAACCTGGAGCTGGCAACCATGCACAGAAACTGTGTCCATTATTTGCTTTGATGCGGAGAGAGCATGCACGCAGTTGGGCTTGCTGAATGTCTCTAACCCGACCTAACCTAGTGGCCACCACTGCATCCAGTGATGGTGAGTTCCGCAGGTTACTGATGTCGCGGGAGAAGAAGCCCGTTCCAATCCTAATCCACTGCCAGTCAACTGCAGGGGGTGCCTCATCATCTGCCAGTCCCAAGGGGAGGATTCAAACACTGCCGCAAAAGATCTCCGCTCTGCATTGCACCTGATGTCAAGGACGTAGACTTTCCAATTTCCCGGGGGTGGGCTGGGGCTGGGCCAGAGGCATTGCTAAGTCATTAAATCAGTAGAGGCAGCACTGCACAGTGGTCAGAGTTCCAGATTGATGTGGGGAGACCCAAGTTTGTATTCTCACTGCTGTCTGAGTGACCCCGGGCCAAATCTCCCCTTATCTACCTAACCTACCCCACAGGGTTGTTGTGAGGATGAAATGGAGGCTCATGGGCAGGGTCCCCAGCTTCCCTGGCAGGAACACTATGTTAAGAAATCTCTCACAATTATGCAGCCGTAGGAGGCAGGAGGGAAGGAGGCAAATACCTCCAGCGCCAGAGACTTGTAGAGGAAGAGTCAAACTTTGGGGACTCACCAGTGCACCAGAGGGCCAAGGCAGCAGGAGGCAAGAAGCCTGGGCAAGCTGGGCTCCTTCATGCCTGGAAGAAGATGAGGTGCAGAGGCGAGAGGTGGGCAAGCAGAAGAGGCACTCAGCCAGCAGCACAAGCTGCATGCAAAGAAACTCCCACCGCCCCAAGCTTCAGGGCTGCCTCGTTAAAGGAGTGCGGAGGCCAGACTCGCAAATGAGAAAAGGCAAGCTCAGGGTTTGTGGGTCGCATTTTGGGCTGTGGAAGAGGAACCAGCTCCATTCCTGGAGTTCTCTCGAGTTCCTGCGCTTTTGGTTTTGCTTTTTGCCAATCCGCCTCCCAAGACTGCACCAGGTGCTCCGGCCTGAGGGCTGCTGGGGCTTCCCGCAGTTCGGCCCCATTATATCCTATGGGCCATTGAATCAATGGTGAAAACATAGGATATATTCTGGGGGATGGAGGGGAGGAGATTTGAGGTAGAGACTCCAAAATCACAGGGTAGCTGCTGGAGCCTCTCCCCAAGATACCTGCCAAGACTGAAGAACATTGGACCAGGGGGTCCAATTCTACGGGCCCCCAAACAGGTTGCCCCATCCCCTCCATTGTTCTCTATGGTGGGAAAGATACAAAGAAAATATTTATTTAATGTTCAACCCCCAAACAGGTTGCCCCATCCCCTCCATTGTTCTCTATGGTGGGAAAGATACAAAGAAAATATGTATTTAATGTTCAACCCTGTTTACCACAGGATGAGCCCACCTATGAGCCATGTACAGACAGAAGGCATTTGAAACCCTTTAAAACAAAGGATCAAATTTTATGTGATGTGAAAGATCTCCACCTGAGACCCTGAAAAACCGCTGCCCGTCTGAGTGGATTAATGATCTAATTCAGTGTAAGGCAGCTTCTTGTCGTCATGTGTGTTCGTGTGTTCATGAAATGCATTAGTGAGATGGCCCTTGGAAAGGTAGATGTCAGAATGCTTGAGCACTACAGCTTGAGATGTTAATGTTCTGGTGTTCTACATACCAAAGAAAGACCACCTTGATTCTGTAGCGGTTGCTACCACAAGTGGGAATGGGACTGGGGGGGGGGGGCAAAGCTTGGCATTTTGCTTGGATGAGCATTTAGAAACCCCATTGTAGTCCAGTGATATCACTGAGAGTATAAGAGGTTTTCAAACTTTTAGCTTGGGGTCAGAAAAAAAGTTTATTTTTTAATGTGAGGGGATGGGGTAATAGGTGTTGTCTGAGTCCAGTTTTCAAGCTACAAAATCATTAGTTAATCAGCTATCAACAATTCAAGAATTTAAACTACTAAACAATGTTTGACCACAGAAGTGAAGACCACTTGAAAGAGCCAAGGTCTTAGAGATCCAGAAACTGCAAGCAGAGCCTCATTGAAAAGGCCCCTGGTAGGAAGTAAAAGATCTGCTCCATCACCCTCCTGGTAATGTGTAGAAAAATCTCTTCTTGTGTGAAAGGAAGCAAAAAAAGATTTCCTGCCTTGCTGTCATTCCAAGCTCCCCATCAAATGTGCCAACAGACCGACAGTAAAATAATCTTTATTGATAAAGCCAAGTAAACAAGACCGGGTGGCAAAAACCTATGCTGCACTCAGCAACAGTTGAGACTGTTTACATTATCACAAGCATTATTCACAGGCACTCTTTATCCACAGAACCAGACAGGTTAAAGGAAATAAGATCGATCCAGTAGATCTAATGGGGGCTTGATAGTGGTGTCAGTCCTGTCAACATTATGTTACAGACTAACAATTATAACATAAGCAAGTAGTTGAAGAAGAGTAATAGAGGTCTAGGGCTTACTTTCATGGGGTTCACTAGTGTGTTTAATTAAAGCTTGCACCAATCCCGTTTACTTCAATAAAGGTTATATCAAAAGACTACTCTGAGGATGGGACTTCCATTAGCTTATTCAATGCGGTTGACCCACATTAAGCCTCCCAGAGAGCTTTTCATCTGGACAAAGTTTGACCCTTTCAAAATTAGCTGTTACTCTGCTGGTTGAAGAATTGTTCTTAATTTAAAGAAAGTAACTCTTGACCCTGCTTGCCTGGTTGAATTTAATCCACATTATCTACACCACATAAACAATTACAGGTTAATCAACCTGGGAAGGAAGATTAACCTCTACTAGTCTTCTAAATGAGTTCTAGATAAAAACAGAGAATATGGCTGTTACTGTATGATGTAATTAAGGGAATCGAAAACTTTTCTCCCATCAAGATAGTATTGGAATTTCTCAATGAAATAAGGTTTCTGTAGCTGGTTATAGGCACAAGATGGCAATTCAAACTATTTCAGATAGTCTCATTGTCAGACTGGCAAGAACTCGTGAGTCTTCTTTTTTTTCTTCTATTTTTCCTTGGTGACTATTAGGAGACATAGGATGACCCAAACCTGGTTGGCTGCAGCTCCAAATGAGGTTCGCAATACCACCACCTATGTACTTAACATTGCCTTGGGAGATGGGAAGCCAGATGGTGTTATATTTCCAGAAGCAGAGCTGACCCAGCTGAACTCTGAGAAGGAGCAGGAGATAGAGCTTCTAGAGGGGTGAGTGTTTTTAATTTACTTTCAGCTGAGGTGATTTTGCTGAGAGGGGACTGTGTGGGGGGACTGTGTTTGGAAGTGTGTGAGTGAGTTGTGAGTTGTTGCAGAGTCTTGGCTGCTTGAGATAGGGTGTGAAAAGGTCATTGCTTGACTGTAATTGAGCACCTGGGTGAATTTGAATAGCTGCTGGCCACACCCTCTGCTGGGGGAAGTTTCTATTTAAGGCAGGGACTCTATCCCAGGAACAGCCAGAAAGCCAGGGCCCTAGTCTCCTTGGGTTCCCAGTAACGTAAGTAGACTTCTACAGGAAGAACCACATAAGTACAAGGGTTTTAAAAGGGGAATTATATATAATTATTAATTTAAAACCAGTTATGAAGCCAGAATGCCAGCAGGGGGTTGAGGGCTATCCAGTGTTTTGCACGGAGTGTCACAAGTATGACTATCTGCCCATCGGGCAGAAGCCTTGGGTGTGTGCCCAGTGCAAGGAACTCCAGGTTCTCAGCTGGTGAACGGGTATCCTTTCACACCAAGAAACCATCCCTGGGCAGGGAGGGAGGGGAACTCTTAGTAGTTGGTGATTCGATCCTTAGACAGGTAGACAGCTGGGTGGCAAACTCATGTACTGACCATATGGTGACTTGCCTGCCTGGTGCAAAGGTAGCAGACATTACACGTGTTGTAGATAAGCTGGTAGATTGTGTTAGGGATGAGCCAGTGGTTGTGATACATGTTGGCACCAATGATGTGGGGAAATGCAGTCGTGAAGTCCTGGAGGAAAAATTTAGGCTGCTAGGCAGGAGACTCAAGGCCAGGACCCCCAATGTAGCCTTCTCAGAAGTGCTACCTGTTCCACACGTAGGGCTGGAGAGACAGGCACAGATCAGGAGTCTCAACACATGGATGAGATGATGGTGTGGGGGGAAGGGTTCAAGTTTGTTAGGCACTGGGATGCTTTTTGGGACAAGAGGGAACTGTACAAAAGAGACGGTCTCCACTTGTCCCGAGAAGGAACCAGGCTGCTGGTGCTTAAGATCAAAAAGGTGGCAGAGCAGTTTTTTGAAATAAATATTGGGGGAAAGCTGACAGGAGATGAAAAATCTCTGGTTTGGGATGGCTCATCTCAAAGAGATGAAAGGGTAGCTGTTACTTTTCTACAAGGAAATGGATTAGAATTGTCTACTGAGATTGTAGCTAATGATATGGACTGCCTGGCAAGGTCTTGAGGCAGGAAGAGGAAGGTTGTGGGCTTAACATGCATGGGAAACTATAGGTGTTTACACAAATGCTAGAAGTGTCCAAAGTAAAATGGGGGAATTGGAATGCTTGGTGATGGGGGGGGGATAGGCATTGTGTGGGTATTTCAGAAACTTGGTGGGATGAGGAAAATCAGTGGGATACAGTGATTCCTGGTTATAAATTATATCAGAAGAATGAAGGGGAAGGGTTGGAGATGGGGTGGCTCTGTATGTCAGAGAGGGTATACAGTCCAGTAAGATTGCGAGGGTAAGAGGACTGGATTCGCTTCTGGAAATGCTATGAGTTGAAATAGATCAAAAGATAGAGCATTATAAAATGATGAATGAATTAAAGATAGTGGCTAGACGAAAAAAACTGTGTCATAATAGATGATTTAAACTACCCACACATTGATTGGGTTCAAGTCGGGAAAAAGAGATTGAGTTTCTAGACACTCTTAATGACTGTGCTATGGAACAGATGGTCACAGAACCTACCAGGGGAGAGGCGATCCTGGATTTAGTCCTAAGTAACGCCCAAGACCTGGTGAGAGATGTAAAAGTGATTGCACCACTTGGAAACAGTGACCATAATGCTATTGAGTTTAACATTTGTATAAATAGGGAGTTGCCCAAAAAGACTGACACAACCACTTTTAACTTTAAAGGGGGCAACTTCTCTGAAATGAGGGGACATGTGGGGAGGAAACTGAAAGGAAAAGTAGAAAGGGTCAAAACCATTGGGGAAGCTTGGAGATTATTTAAAACTACAATCCTAGAAGCTCAGAAAAAATATATACCATGGGTTAGGAAAGGCACAAATAGGTGTAGAAAAAAGCCTTCATGGTTAACAAGCAAAGTAATGGAAGCTGTAAAAGGTAAGAAGGATTCCATTAAGTGATGGAAAGCTAGTCTCAGTGAGGTTGATAAAAGGGAACACAGGCTGTGGCAAATAAAATGCAAGACTTTGATCAGGCAGGTAACATGAGGAGCTTACAGTAGCCCCTGTAAGAAGAGCTCTGTAAGCTCTTGGAGGACTGGCTACATTAGGGGTGTGTCGCCTAATATGCAAAGGAGTTCCTGCTACAAAAAGAGCCCTGTCTGTCTCAGATTAGAGATTCATCCCAGAGCAACACCAGTGAATGTGACTGAATGTGGCCCATTCTATCTGCACACCAGGGATTCCTTGTGAAATGAAGGTTTAGTGTTCAAAATGGAGCAGTACGAGGCCGGGGTGCTGCCTTGCTGCTGGGGCCTGCTGGGGCTTTGTTTGCAGGCCAGGGACCACAGCGAAGGCAGCGGCAGCTGAATCGGCGGCGGAGGCGTTCCGCGCAGCAGACAGCGCAGAGCGGGTCATCCTGCAGCATTGCCGGCACAGTCAGACACAGGGAGTACTCCGCGGGCAGACGAGGGCTCGGGGGCGCGACTGAGGATGTTACAGCCGGGGGGTTGCATGTTGGGGTCGGGCTCCAGGGTTGCGGGAGCGCGCGACCACTGGGCCTCGTGGTCGAGAGGTTCAGCCCCCTTCGTACGGTTCCAGCGGGGCTCGTCCCCCCTTTTTTGGACCACAGTGGGGCAGCTCCCCCCCACCTTCTTCTAAAATTTTGTCGGCGTGGCCGCCGGCGGTCGGGTTGCGGGTGGCGCTGGATATATAGTTAATAAAGTGGCCCTTGTCTAATCCAAATGGGGTTGTCCGTATCGTTATTCCCGCTGTGGGGGCAAACAGAATTCAGTACTTTTAAAATGGAAAACAGGTCCTAAAGATATTGTAAATATAATGTCCAAATGGTTGTTCGTCTCGTTATTCCCGCTGTGGGGGCAAACAGAATTCAGTACTTTTAAAATGGAAAACAGGTCCTAAAGATATTGTAAATATAATGTGCACTGCGGTGAAGACTTGTGCATATCTTCTGATGATTCCACTTAACAGCCCACTCTCTTTTTTTTTTTCTGAAGAAGGAAGTTATTGTGTTTTGACATCCAATGCCCCATTTTCACATCAAACCTTTTCAAGTCTGAACATGCATTCTTCATGGCTGTGAACTCATGATGCTTCCAGGCGATAGCCAGTTTAGTTAAGCAAGTTTAAGCAAGTTTTGATGCAGCTGTTTGAAGCACCCTGCTGTTTGGATAGCGTCATGGTTTTTCAGTTTCACTAGCTTTAAAAAAACACCTTGATGTTAGTTTTTTTTCTCTTGATGGTGTGACTGTGTCATAGAGAGAGAAATAGAGAAGGGGATGTAACATTGTAATACCAAAAACAGTCAGCCATTGTTCGGAACTTGGAACATGACTTGGGAAAGTGTTTGCTTTTGACTGTTCAGAACGGTGAAAAAATACATGCTCTTTGCTGTCACCAGAGAGTCTTCAGGTCTCATTGGCAATTGATGATGTATGTAAATCTCACTGAAATGGGTGAGACTTCAGTCTGGCCGGATTTTGCCTGTCATGTTATGTGGATGCCATGCATTGAAGGAAGCTGGGTATTTTAGGCATTCATTCTTTATTTGGAAATAAGGACAAAATGACTTCTCAAAGCTCCCTTCCCTTCAGATATTCCTCCCTCAGATGAAGGATGATCCCCTCGCTCCTGTTGTTGCTGCATAACAGGTCTTAAATGGACTACATCACAATATATCACAATTCCAATGTCTCTGCAAATGTGAAGGCTGATTTTCTGTCACCATATAACCATCGCTCTCCAATTGGAAATCACAGGAAATAATTCTAGGGCCATAAGTATTACTCCCTTGGAGGGCTGAACTATGACACCTCCTGCTTCAGAAACTAAATGAGATTGGTAGGGGGAGTAATATCAGAAGTGACAGAGAGTTGGAGAGTACCAAATCTATTGCATCTTCTGAAGAGTGAGCAGACGCAGACATGGGAGAGACGACTAGGGCTACACAATCTCCTTAAGGCAGGCAAAGAATTTATGTTTAAAAGTGTTCAGCAAGGCCCTGACTTTGCTGCAAAGAGTGCATTCATGTGACATATCTTCCACCTTTAACACTCCAACATGAGCCCGTTCGCAGGGAGGGCGGGGTATAAATGTCATTAAATAAATAAATAAATGAGAGAGATTCAGGGAGGCATTATCAGAATGGCAATTTAACGTCAGAAAGCTGTTGTGTTCTTACCTTGAATAGGAAGCCAATTAGTTGCTAGGCGATACATTACCGCCTGTGAGAGCCACTCAGATCTGTAAAAACATTCATTTCTGCATTTCCCAGTGATGACTGAGAAAATATGACGTGTTTTTGTTTTGTTTTTTTAAGCCCCCGGAGGGGATTTTTTATTGATTTTTTAAACACTACAAAAACTAGAACAGAAAAAAGGGAAAGGGAAAGCATATAAGGGAGAGAGAACCCACTACTAACTAAAAACCCAAGAGAGGAGATCTCTAACTAGCTTTTTATACTTCATTCAGACTTTTCATCTTTGTACTTCTTATGAACTGTGTCAATCTTTTAACCCTTTTAACCATCCCCAGTTGCATTTAATTGCCCAATAACAGTGCCCCCCATCATCCCCTAGAACCAAAGTTCTCAAAGGCACAATTCAGAGTCCTTCAGCCTTTACTTCTTCTTCTCTCTCTTCTGCAGTTTGTAGGAACTTTTCGGGGCTGATGCCCCCTGCTCAGACAAAGAGTCCTCACCAGACGAACCAGTTTCCAGCTCTCCACTGGACTTATCGTCCTCTTCTTTTTTCTCGTCCTCTGGCCTTCCCAGCTGCTCCTTTAGAAACTCTTGAGCTTTAAGAACAGAGTCAATCTTGACCTTCTTCTCCTTGATCTTGAATATTACTCCTTCTGGAAACAGCCATTTATATCCAATTGAGTTTGTTTGGAGGAAAAACACAAGTTCTTTGTATTTCTTTCTGCATTGTCTTACTTCAAATGGAGTATCCTTTAGCGTTCTGACAGCATTCTCCCCCACCTTCAGGGGTGTCACAGCAACTGCTTTCAGGATAGCATCCCTGACGTGCCTCTTCGAGAATCTTACTACAATTTCCCCAGGCAGATTATTTTTCTTTATGTATCCTGAATATGAC
>NW_015167571.1:166591-185614 GCF_001447785.1 Gekko japonicus | reverse complement strand
TTAGCCTTATTCATTTGCACCTGCAGCATCTGATCTTCCAAAGATACAGTTTCTTTTCCAATTTTTGCACTTTTTTCCTCACTATCTGCGTTGTCTCAGCCATTTCCTTTACTTTCTCAGCATCCTGCTTCATTACTTGAATCAAATCCGTTATTTACATTTGTTGAGCAGTAATGCTTGTTGTCACAACTTGCAGCTGCTTTTGTTGTACAGTAATATTCGCTGTTACCACAGACATCTGTTCTTTAAAGACATTGAGCTATTCCAGCAGAGGGCGCATGACCTCTGTCATCGCCTTCGTCGTCTCACTAGTCGTTTCCGGCACCCTCGGGGACTCTAGTTTCGCTTTTAAAAGTTTCTCTTTGTCTCTCTTCCCCACCATCTTTTTCTCGTTTGTTTGCTTTCGCAATAAATTTTAAAGTCTCTGAATATACGCTTATCTGTATAGCTCGATGAATGAATGAGTACTTCTGGGTAATTTCTTGTTTATTCTTCCACTCCCTCCCCCTTTCGCTCAACGATTTATGGACATGGGAGGCGTCCCTCCCACCACTCGTTTCTGCCATTTCACCGCTTCATGTAAGGAGTGTCTTTTCGTTTAAAAATCAGTTCTCATTTGACTCACGTTCATAGTTGGTCTCCTGACCCCTCTTCATTCATCATTTCAAACGCCTGATCTCCTGAACTTGATCCGGCTAGCTTCACTTGTACCATCAGGTCTCTTGGCTGGACAGACCACTGGAGCAAGGGGGAGCCTCGATTCCCTGGCATTCGGCCAGAGAAGAGGCTAACCCCTCAAAGCTCCTTGGCCAGGTGCCCTTCCACGGGCTCCGGGGGGGGGTTATGAGCCTGCTCACCCCTCCGTCCACCAGAGCACGGAGACACCCCCAGGAGGTCCGGGAGGTGCGTCCGTGAGCGTGCCGCCATCAACCGGAACAAAATGACTTGTTATTAAAAAGGCAATGTTCTCCTTGTAATCATGGTTACAATAATCAGAACAATAATCGGAACAACAGAGTGATTAACACATGGAATTCACTGCCTCAGGAGTTGGTGGCAGCTACAAGCATGGACGGCTTCAAGAGGGAATTAGATAAACATATGGAGCAGAGGTCCATCAGTGGCTATTAGCCACAAGGTATAGATAAGAACTCTCAGTCTGGGACAAGTGATGCACTGTATTCTTGGTGCTCGGGGGGGGGGCAACAGTGGGAGGGCTTCTAGTGTCCTGGCCTCACTGGTGGATCTCCTGATGGCACCTGGTATTTTTGGCCACTGTGTGACAGAGTGTTGGACTAGATGCGCCATTGGCCTGATCCAACATTGGCTTCTCTTATGTTCTCTTATGTTCTTAATCAATACAACAAAGACAGTGTATTAACATAGTACAGAGAATACGGCCCCACCGGCCAATGGTGCAGCCATATGGCTGAGGTCCACCTTTGCCTCCTTGGAAGGAGGAAGATCAGGCACATGGGCTTGACTAGATGCCCTGCTGAGGGGGTGGAGCCAGCCTGTAATGACCAGCTCCCTATCCACCTCCCTCATTCGCTGTCTTGAGCTTGAAGAGTGCAGAGCTTGTTGCTCCCTCTCTCAAGCTCTTGGTACTGGGGCCTACCAGTCGGGAGCAGAGGCGGTGCCCTGGGCTCAGGTGGTGGTTTATGGGACCAGGACCGGTGGTGGCATTCAGCGGAGTGTCGAAGTCAGCGGAGGTGGTGGTACCGGCTTCAGTAGCAGGGCCCTGCGGTGGCCAGTGGCGGCCTGAGGCAGCAGCGATCTTCAGTGCCATGGACATCCCCAGCTTTGTGGGACGTTTACGGTGGCAGCGGCTAGCCTTGGCCTTTGGGCACACCTGGAGTGGTTTGCTCCCCTTCCCCCCCACACTAGCCGGCTCTCAGCTGTGGGTGGTCCATTGGCCGTGGGGCTTGGCACGGCCGTCAGACACAGTGTGGCGGCTTCAGGTCATGCCCGGCAGGGGGTTGCCTCCTTCCCCCCCTTCTTCCATGCTAGCCAGCTCTTGGACACAATGCGGTGGCTTCTGGTCTTCCCCACAGCTCTTGGATGGGGCGGATAGTGTTCGTGGCTTGGGTTGGGGGTTGGTGCTTGGGGCATGCCGGGTAAGCTGTAGAGGGTGGCTTGTACCCCACCAGAGGCCCTTATCTGCCCCCCCCCCCAGGTTTCATTTTGCCGGGTTAGTGGTTAAGTGTGTGGTGCTTTTGAGCACTTTCAGTTTCCTTTCTTGGTACTGCAGTATGGGGCATGGTTGTTGGGCAGCTGCGCCTACTTTCTCTTTCCATTTAGGTAGTGGGCCTGCCTGGTGCACTTAGGAAGATTGACTGGGGGGAGCAATTGTTCATTGGAGTCTGATTCTTCCCCCTTTTTTAGCCTCTGTCTTTAGCCATGGCCCCCAAGAAGAGAACGGGCAAGGCTAAGGGTAAGCAGCCTGCTCCTAGAGCCCCCTCAAAATGCTCAGCCCCCCTGCCCTGTCATCAGATGAAGATTAGGGAGATGTAGTGCAGCAGGCCATATTGGAGCAGCTGATGGCACTGGAGTAGGCAGCTGGGGTTACTCTCCCTCCGCACCAGCTGACACAGCACGGGGTACAGGGAAGCAGACACAGTTTGCCTCCAATGCTCAGTTCCAAGTGTCTGGATTAACACGCTTGTCTCTTCTAGAAGGCCAGGTGGCCAGGCCCTCTGGTTCAGGAGGTGAGGCCAGTTCTACCACTGTGACTGCTATTGCAGCTGCTGGAGCCAGTGGACCTGCACAGTGGGATGGGGCGGAGGTGGCAACAGCTATGGCAAAGACTCCAGACCACACAGGTAAGTTATGCAACACACCTCCCCAGGGCCAGGCCTGGCCATGGGGTCAGGCATCTACATCCAGGCCCTCGGCCTCATCATAGTCACCTGCTCTGGCAGGGGCCCCACCCTCTCAACGGTGGGCTTGGCCATCTGGGCAACTCCCTCCTTTGCAGATGTGAGGCAGCTACCTGAGTTATGGCCCTTCCATTCCCATGGCTCCTTGGGGCTGTTGGGGTGTTGTTGCCCTGCAAGGGGCTTATAGCGCTCTTATGGATTTATAGTTCATAAGTGATAAAAACTGGGCAAAATCTAAAAGAAAATTATTACAGGAAAACCCCCAGATGGGTATTCCCTCTAGAAGCATTTATCAAACCCACTTTATTATCTGAAAACAAGAAGGTGACATATGAAAATCTACTAGATAAAAATAATAAACTAAAAAGTCTAGAAAAGTTACAATCACTAAACATAAACTTGACTTGGTGGGAAAACACGTAATTAAAATCTGTATATAGTAAAGATAAAAGCTTAGACTTCTATGTATCAAACAACGAATTAGATAAAATCTGGCTTTCATCCAGTGATAATTCAAAAGATATATAAGTTTCTATGCAGGATGAGATTGTTAAATCCTCTATGGTAACGTGGATGCAAGATATAGGTTATAATATTGACATTGATGAGTGGACTAAAATATGGAAAATAATGAGACTTCTCAAATCAACATCATTTAAAGAAAATATTTACAAAATGTCTCATAGGTGGTACTGGTCGCTTGACAAAATTGCTAAATGTTTGGTTACAATTTCTAAAAATTGTTGGAAATGTAAAAATAACATAGGATCTTTTTTTCATATGTGGTGGAAATGTGAAAAAATGCAAAAATTTTGGAGATCTGTAAAAAAGATAATATTAGAAATGTTTAATGTTAATCTTAGCTTATTACCTGAAATATATTTACTGAATATAACTCCAGATTGTTATGAGCCAGAAGAAATATACTTGTTAACTTATATCCTAACATCATCAAGAATATTACTAGCCTGATATTGGAAAAACGAGAGACTACCCTCTAGACAGGAAATAGCTTTGAAACTACTGGACACTGCAGAAATGGACAAATTAACTATGTTAATTCATGGGAAAGATGAAACCCTATTCCAAAAAAGATGGTTAAGAGTGTATAAATGGTGGGAAAATAACTTTATGTAAAAAAAACTCTGAAAATATAAAGAAAGTGTCAAATATGTGGCTGTATAAAATGACAAATTTCATAAATTTATTTTTTTAAAAAAATAAGTGATAAAAACGACTGTGCAAGTAGTGTGCAAAAGGGACTGAACTGTGTGGTGACCCAAAAGTGATGCCAGCTGCAGACACATGCCAGCAGAGGAAAAGCCTTCTCCTGAGATGATGTGCCAATGGTTCCTGAGGTTACCTGCCCTCTCTTACCCTCAGCACAGCAGGAAGAGAGACCAGCTCCCTACACAGAGAACACACAGAATCCAGTAACCATGTACTATGGAAAAATGCCATATTTTGCAAAAGGGACTTAAAAATCTGAAGACATTCCATAAGTATATGGACATTGTATATAAAGGCTAAACGGGATTCATGGGTCCAGCCTGGCAGCAGTATGACGAGGAGTTTCGCATGCAGGCTGCCCGGAATCCCATGCTTCCCTGGAACCAGGTTCACCCTCTGCTGTGGATACAGATTATGTCTCCTGTGCATCCAACTTCTGGAGAGCACTCACACAATGGTCATATGGTGCAGCATGCACACTCTGCGCCCAGTCCCTGTTCAACCCCACCTGTTGTGTTGGGAGTTTGGTTCCCAAGGGGTCTGTAACAGAAAGGCTTGTCAGTACAAGCATGAGTGCCCCATGTGTGCTGGCTCCCATTCATTCTCTAATTGCCCTAGAGCCAGGCCACACCTCGGGCAAAAGAAATGGGGTGGGGCAACCAATCTTTTGGTAAAAAAAAATATGTGAAAGGCCCCTAAACCTGAAGGTCCTCGAGGCATAATTAGTTAATTACCCCAATAAGGTTGATGCACAGTACCTGTTGGAAGGCTTTCAATTGGGCTTTCGCATTCCATTTAAGGGTGATGGGTGTGCTTTTATGGCCAATAACCTCCAGGGGGGATATTTTACTCTTTGAACTCCTTCTACGAAGCGGGCAGAAGCAATTCATCACTACAGAAGCTGTTCGCGTTGGAATTCCAACTTAAACCCATCATCAGCCGATCTCTTGGGGAAGGAAAACAGTGAGTTGGATGAAAAGAGGCAATGTGCACCCCAGTTTAGAAGTGTGAGATAACAAGAACAGATAAGCTTACCGTTTAATGGAGTAAAAGACATTTTGGCTTAGCGGTCAAGCAGATATTAAATCTAGCATCCCGATGGTGTAATTTTGGAGGAAAAAGCCGTGTTTAATACTCTTAAAATCGCTAAAAAATAACGACATAATTGCAGATTTGGTTGGCATGCATACCTTTGGTATGAAAAAAATAAGGTTGATAATTTTTTCAGACATCACTTTGTGAGAAATGCCTTATTTGTAACGTGGACGAGATATAAAAGATTTTTCTTTGATGCAAGACCATTGTGGATAGTACCAGCAGAAGTTCTATCGTCATACACGAGGCAAAGCGGTAAAGAATGGTTGCCGTACAGAGATTTAATTAAAAAAGTTGGTACAGAATGGCAAATGAAAGAGCAGGATGAAATACAGTATAAATATGTATGGTTGAGCTATTTACAGATAGTTGACTTGTTCAATTCAGATAAGAAAAAATATGGTTTCAGAGAAGAGAAAAATGAAATTGAAACTGTCTGGGAGGGAGGAGGGAAAAAAGCGATTTCTACCGTATATAAAGTTTTGTTAAAATGGTATACGGAAGACGAGACGGTGAAAGAACAAATGCTTAAATGGGCAGTAAATGTTAATACTGAGATTTCTATGGATTCCTGGGAATATCTGTGGAAGAACTCGATTAAAATTTCGACCTGTACTAATGTGAAGGAGAACTGTTATAAAATGATGTACAGGTGGTATATGACACCAAAGAAAATAGCCAACATGAGTCAAAATCTTTCCAACAAGTGTTGGAAATGTAGAAAACATGAAGGTTCATTTTACCATATGTGGTGGACATGTGAAAAAGCTGTGGACTTCTGGCTGCAGACACATGCCAGCAGAGGAAAAGCCTTCTCCTGAGATGATGTGCCAATGGTTCCTGAGGTTACCTGCCCTCTCTTACCCTCAGCACAGCAGGAAGAGAGACCAGCTCCCTACACAGAGAACACACAGAATCCAGTAACCATGTACTATGGAAAAATGCCATATTTTGCAAAAGGGACTTAAAAATCTGAAGAGATTCCATAAGTATATGGACATTGTATATAAAGGCTAAACGGGATTCATGGGTCCAGCCTGGCAGCAGTATGACGAGGAGTTTCGCATGCAGGCTGCCCGGAATCCCATGCTTCCCTGGAACCAGGTTCACCCTCTGCTGTGGAGATGTTATCTTAAGTTGTGCTGGAGGGACGAGGGGGGAAGCGTTGCGGGAAGCCAGCGGGAGGGAGAGAGTAAATTGGGGATATTGGTATGGGGTTAAAACTGAAATATTAATTTGAACTGATGATATGTCAATATTTTCATGAAAATAAAATTGAATTCAAAAAAAAAAAAGCATGAGTGCCCCATGTGTGCTGGCTCCCATTCATTCTCTAATTGCCCTAGAGCCAGGCCACACCTCGGGCAAAAGAAATGGGGTGGGGCAACCAATCTTTTGGTAAAAAAAAATATGTGAAAGGCCCCTAAACCTGAAGGTCCTCGAGGCATAATTAGTTAATTACCCCAATAAGGTTGATGCACAGTACCTGTTGGAAGGCTTTCAATTGGGCTTTCGCATTCCATTTAAGAGTGATGGGTGTGCTTTTATGGCCAATAACCTCCTTTCAGTTCAGAGAATGGAGGGAGTAGTCAAGGACAAAATTAATAAAGGGCCAAAGGTAGGGTTCTGGGTTCGTTCCCTACTTCTCCGGTTCCCAACTTGTGTTTCTCGTCTCTGGGGGTGGTGCCTAAAAAGACGTCGGGTGAGTTTTGTTTAATTCACCATCTCTCCTTCCCCAGAGGGGGATCTGTGAATGATGGGATACCGGATCATCTGTGCTCTGTTTGTTATATGACCTTTGACCAGGCAGTCTGGATTGTATGGCATTGCGGCCCTGGTGCTGAGCTGGCTAAATGCGAAATTAAGTCTGCCTTTCACCTGCTTCCAATACATCCAGACTATTTTGAGTTGATTGGTTTTTGTTTTGATGGCCTTTTTTACATAGATAGCACCTTGCCGATGGGATGCTCGGTTTCCTGTGCTGCCTTTGAGTGGTTTAGCTCCTTTTTGGAGTGGGCAGTTCGTGAGCGGTCTGGGTTCCCTGATGGATAATTTTCTTTTTGTGTGTCTGACTGGTTCTGGCCATTGTGGGCTGCTTCTTAATAATTTGGGGGGACTGGCGGCTGAGCTGAGAGTGCCACTGGTCTATGAGAAGATGGAGGACCCCTCATCCAGCTCCTGGGTGTGGAGCTCGACACCATGGCTCAGCTATCCAGCTTGCCTGAGACCAAGGTCCACAATTTATTTGCTAGAGTGAATGATTTTCTAAGTAGATGGAAGATGATTCTATTGGAGGTTCAACAGCTGGTAGGACATCTTAACTTTGCCTGCAAGGTGGTCACTGCAGGGCGGACATTTTTGCGGAGGCTTTGTGATGCCATGTTTGGCCTTCGCCTTCTGCATCACAGGACATGGGTTACGGCCTCCATGCACGGTGATCTTCTGGTCTGGAAGGAGTTCTTAGGGTCATTTAATGGAGTGTCATTCTGGGGGGATGATCTGCAGCTCAATGCTGAGCTGAAGGTTAATTCCAATGCATCAGGTGCCTTTGGTTTTGGAGTTTATTTTCGGGGGCATTGCTGTGTGGATGACTGGCCTCCTGACTGGGTGGATGCCGGCATCACCAGGGATCTCACCTTTCTAGAGTTTTTTCCCATCTTGGTTGCTGTTTGGCTCTAGGGAAAGGGGTTTGCAAACCACAGGGTCCACTTTTGGTGTGACAATTTATCCGTGGTTCACATCATCAACTCCCTCACCTCAAGGTCTTCATGAGCTATGGCATTGGTCAGGGCCTTCACGCTGCGATTCCGCCGGCTCAACATTTTGTTTTTGGCCAGGCATGTGCCTGGGATTGGCAATGGGGTGGCTGACACTCTCTCACACAAACAGATGGAGGGGTTTCATCAGTTGGCCCCTGAAGCTGATCCTCATCCAGCAAGCATCCCCCCAGGAGCTATGGCTGCTTGGCAGGCAGGGGCCTACAGAGCAATAGGCCTTGCCATAGCCCCCAGCACCAGGAAGTCTTATGAGCGAGCAGTTCGAGGAATTTAGGTCTGAGGCAGGATATCAGATAACTTAGCCTTTACCAGTGGAGCAACTACTCCACTACTGTGTGGACCTTAAAGGTAAGAAGCTCGCGGCGCGATCTATTAAGGGGCGCCTGTCAGCACTGGCTTTCGCCAGCAAGGCACTTGGTTTTCGGGAAGAGACCAATGATTTCAGATTATGGAAGATGCTTGAGGGTTGGACGAGGGAAGCAGCCAGGCCTGATGATGCCCAACAGCCTATATCACCTTTGGTCCTTAAGGGACTGAGACGGACATGGAGTGAGGTGTGCGTGTCAGGCTTTAAAGCCAGCTTATTTCATGCAGAGCCTTTGGTTGCCTTCTTTGGGGCCTTCTGAGTCAGCAAGTTAGTGACTCAGTCTCGTGATGATGTTTCTGGGGGGGCCTTAATGATGTCAGATCTCAAGCTGGCCTCCAGGAAGGCGCACATTACAGTTCATTGCTCAAAGATGGACCAGCACCAACGGGGTATGGTGATCACTTTAGGTCCCTGTTCCAACCCGGAGCTGTGCCCAGTCTCTGCCCTCTTGGATTATGTGGCCCTGCATTGTTGGGGTGACAGGTTATTGTTTCACCATGCTGATGGTGCTTCTTTGACAAAGCATCAATTCTGGGCAGTTACCACACGGGCTTTGTCCAGCCTGGGCCTATAGGGGGTGAAGTCTGACTCCCATTCTTTTCAGATAGGTGCGGCATCTATGGCTGTGGCAGTGGGGTACTCTTCTCAGGATATTCAATGTTTGGGCAGGTGGTGTTCTGCCGCCTACAACTCCTATGTTCGCCCATTTGTTTCGCCATAGTTATGTCAGTTTGGCTAACTGTTGTTTCTTTTTAGGTGCTGTTGTTCCCACTGAGAGGAGATGAGTTCTCATCCGCGGCCACAGTTTTGTGTTTTGGCCTACAACTCCTATGTTCGCCCATTTGTTTCATCATAGTTATGTCAGTTTGGCTGTTGTTGTTTTTTAGGTGCTGTTGTTCCCACCGAGAGGAGACTAGTTCTCATCCGCGGCCCCAGTTTTGTGTTTTGGGCCACTCTTTGTGCACGGAGAACTTCAGTTGTATCTCAGCTGGGGCTCAGCCATTGGGCTAGTATTGAGTGGCGGGGGGGCCAAGGCCCTCTCCGGTCAGGCCTCATGCCTTTGTTGTTTCAGAATCCTTCTCAACAGCCGCCCCACGTGCTGATTATTCACTTTGGGGGTAATGATCTTGGCATGGTGAAGGGCAAGGCATTGGTGTTGCAGGCTATTGAGGATCTCCGGGACATTCAGGCCAGATGGCCCAAAGTGTCTATTGTGTGGTTGGCAATAATTACACGCAAGGTTTGGTGTGATGCCTTGAACCCTCTGGGGATCAATCATGCATGCCATAAGGCTAACAGGGATAGTAAGAAGGCATTGGATGCCAGATAGGGCCACTATTTACCCCACCTGCTTATCCACCCCACATGCCAGTAACCTTTACCGGTATGACAGTGTACATCTTTCGGAGAGGGGTAATGACATTTTCCTGGAGGACTTGCGGCGAGGGCTTTGGGAGGTCTTGGGCCTTCTGGTGGGAACATCGGCCTAACCTGAGGCTTGACCTCGGCTGTGGCTGGAGTGGGGCTGGTGAATGATATGCGGTTAGGGGGATAACCAATTAACAGCCCCTGTGTGGGGATAGGAGTCTGGCTGCTGGAGCCTTTGAGTTTTCAACCCAGGGAGAAGATAGCAGACTGCCTTTGGGGGTGTATGGCTGATCACCACTGAAGTTCTTCAACTTGGAGGTTGGATCTCCACAGCATTGCCCCTTTGTGTGCCTGACTGGTGTGAGCCACAGATGCTGGCTTAAGCTGGGGGCAGGTTGGTCCCCGTTATACAGCTGGGGAAGGGTTATATAACCCTTTGTCTGGTTTGTGCCGCTAGTCACCTTGGCCCTCGCCATTGGTTTTCAATTATAAGTTTAATAAAGTGGCCCATAGTTTATCCAATTACTGTGTCTAACTCTTCATTCTGAATATGGGGGCAATGGCAGTATTGCTAGATAACTGGCAGAGCCCATTGTTGTGACCCTCTGATCCCTTTCCTTTTATTTTCTTACCTCATGCCCATTTCTTTTTGTTCAGGTTAGAGTCAATAGAAGATTTATATATGGAGCTGTTTTTGACTATATGATTAACTTTTTTCTAGTCTTTTCAGTCTATAGATTCCTAAAATTCCTAATGAGGGTATGCCATGCAAGTAATATACTGATTTACCACAAACAATAAACCAAGCATATAAAAAACAGTACGGTCAGGTACAAATGTGCTTTTGAAATAAAAACAAAGCTGAGAGATAGTCCAGGGAAGGCGGGGGGGGGGATGTATTTAAAATATTTATAAGACTTTATCTCATAAATTTAGTATCCGTTTTAAAATAGTTGAAACATATACCAAAAGCTGGCATAAAATTCAGTTTGCCTTTAAGATATCATTTGTCTCCTCCCCTAAAAGCCCCAAATGCCCTTCTAAACAGTTCTATCCTACAGCCACTCCTGAAAGCCATCAATTAACATATGTTTCTCACATGTTCATGGAGCCTATTCCATAAACTGGAACTCAGAAATCCAGTGAATGAACCAAAATAGTCCAGATCCTAGTCTACATCCTAGAAGTACTATTTGTCATTTCCAGGGTAGCTCTAGGAATTTCCAGAAACTCTGTGGTTTTATATATATAAAAACCACCATGTATATTCTGTTGTATAGAGGAATTTTGCTTAGGAATGCTTAAACACCCACCAGTTCAGTTCATGCTCTGCTTGCCAGTTAAGATTTTTTTATTGAGCAGTTTTGCTATTCTTTTTGGTGAGTTATTTTCTGCATATTTAAACAGTACTGTACGATCAGCAATATTTCATGCAAGCATATTCTCACACAGCTAATGGAAGTCCTAATTTCACTATACGAAGAGATCAGGTGTTGGTGTGTGCCACTCAGCAGCCAATCATTGTAAGCAACATGCAGCACCTCTCTTTTACCATCACTGTCATATATTGTAAGATGGGCCTAATTCTTAGGGAATATTTGGAGGATGGACCAAACACAGCAATGTAGTAGTATCCCACTGCAGGCCCCGTGGCAGGCCTGGTGCCCTCTTCCCTGGGTGTGCACAGGCCCGTCAGGGCCACTGAGGGTAGCGAAGACTCGGGACCGGAACCATTGGGTAAGAAATGACCCAGCCGGCAGACACAGACACCTGTGCCAGCCCTACCTCCACTGAGGGGTGGCCCCCCTCAAGGAACCCCCGCTCCACGGGCCTGAAGCTGGGAACAGGCCCCACTGCCAGGAGCTCTCGGGAGGGTACCAGGGTGGAGGGAGGGACCAGCAGTATGGAAGTCCCTGGAGTGGCCACAATGACGGGGCCATCTGCACCTGATCAGCCACCACCTCTCGAGCCAAGCCGCTGAGAGAGCGGCCGGGACACACCTGGCTCCAGCTGCACAGTCTGGCATTTGATGTCTGGGCCCCGGGGGTACACTTATCATGGCAGGGAGAGAACCAGGTGACACCCCCGCCCCAGGAACCAACCTCAGCGTTGACCCAGGATATGACCACACCCATGCCGGGGCCAACTCCTGAGGGTGGGGCCAGCAGGGAGGAGGGTGAGGGGTGGGACAGGTGATGAGACCACGAGGGGGCTCCCCACCAATGGGATGGGGGCGAGTTGATGGACACACAAGGGAACCACTGGCACACAAGGGGAAGGAGAGAGGTGGTGACACAGGGGGGGAAGAGAGGTATAAAAGAAGGAAAGCAAGAGAGAGTGGGAGAGGATTTTGGAGGCAGCAGAGGCCAAGCAGGTTCAGAGAGAAGCTCGTAGAGGGTGGCTGCTAGCTCCGAGGGAGAGTGGGACCTGGTGGTGCTGTAATCCCAGGCCCTTCCCTGTCTGACACTCTCCCTTCCCTCCAGACCCAGGGAACCCAACAGCATGGCTGAGAGCCCGCCGTCACCTGTGGACACCCCTGGGCTTGACAGTAGGATATGGAGTACTATATCTGCTAAACTGAAATCCATATCTCTTGTTTTAATGGAAAGACTGGCAATGAAAGTTTGTTCTGTGATGTGCAAAGATGTTGTTGTTGTTCAGTCGCACAGTCGAGTCCGATTCTTTGCGACCCCATGGACCAGATCACACCAGGCCTTCCTGTTTTCCGCCATCCTCTGAAGGTGGCTCAATTTCATGTTCGTTGCATCTATGACACTGTCTAACCATCTCATCTCATGTGCAAAGATACAGAGGAAGAAATCCTTGGTCCAGTACTTTCAAGCATAACCACATAAGCATAGTATGCTAAATATTCCATTTGTTCAGGTACTCTGGGTCTTGCACAAGCTTCTGTTGTGGACACATTACACCAGACAAGGCACATCCGATATGTTCAGCTGTAGCAACATCATGAGAGAAAAATAACACATGACATAAGCATGGCATAAGTGGATTCCAGAGGTGGAATGCTGAAGACTCAACATTCCAGATGCTCCTGGTATATATAATAAATAGAAGCATCAAACTTCAAAGCATTTGGGACTATTTCATCATGTGCAAAATATCACTTAATACACTCAACTTTCACTTCTGCAAATTTGAAGAAAATTTCCAGTAAACCCTTTATACAAAACAGTAATTTATTTTTAAAACAAGATCCTCAGACCTTTTACTTGGATTCCTAGAATGACAAATGGACAAATGACATTTCCATACTGATGATTTCATGATTGTATGTTAGGTTATGTTATAAAACGGTATACAGAGGTTTACTGCTAGCTACTAACCAGAGATGTAATATGTTCCAAAAGACCTTACTCTCTTGTAACACTGACATAGTTGGACATTTTTGTTCTTTTCAGAGTTTACTTTTTGTGTACATACTGGTGCTGATATTCTGATTTTGATACTCTGTAATACTGTTTAATATTGCAATAAAATAAAATATTTTTTTTAAAGTAAACATCAGTGTTCTTCCCTTTGTGAGGAGGCAACATCATGGACAAGGTTTGATCTCCATTCCATTTTGGAAGGCCTTCCAGAATGCTTGGTGAACAGTGCAATCCTAAACATAGTAAGTGGATCATTAGTCTGATGTATGAGAGCTTTCATTATGATCTTATGCTCTATCACCTGGAACTGTGTGTTTTGTTTTGCGCTGAAGGCAGTTCAGGGTTGGAAGTGGTTACAGGAAAACTGTATAGGGTTGGTTATTAAATATAGCCATACTGCTGCACGGTAACATCCATTCCACCCATTCTTTTCCACAGCTGCTATTTCAGGTGATTCTCTCTAATTTTGTGTCAAATTTCACCAGCATGCCTAACATCCATTCTCTTTACCTCAAAGAAAACATTACTAGCAGAGAAAAATAAGCTATTTCACAGAAATGCTACATTAGTATCTTGAGTATTTTCACAGTTCATGCAACATCTTGGAACTAGAAGCCATACAAATTGCAGCCACAGAAACATCTCAGTTTATAGATTATGTGAGGACATGGTGTTTGGCTGTTCAACGGGCCTCATAAAAAGATTACAAATTTCTGTTCTCCATTTCTGGGGGGAAAACATGTTGGCAGCATTACAGATTTCTAAACACAGGTTTATGCCCATCAACTTATCCCTGGATAATAGATTAAAATGTCTCCATGTCTTAATAGATGAGAGTTAAAGCATAATGTTATCTTTTCTTTAATTCCACCACAAGCTTGATGGACAATTGCTACAATTGTAATACCTTGGATTTTTTAACCTCTTGAGACTTCAATAATACAGCTGCTATGACTGTCAAAGTTATATATATCTTTTAATACTTGTCAGACTGCATCCACACTGATAAATTTATTGGAGGGGGAAACGTTCTGTAGACAACACAGAAGAAAAATCATTTCTTTGCACTACCACCCTAAGGCATCCCGAGAAGTGTTACATATTTCTAAGTCCACTGAAGTCAGTGGGCTTAGAAGGGCATAATTTTCTTCAGGATGGCAATATGAAGCTATTTTCTGAAAGTTTGTCAGTAGCACTCTCATACTTAGCATGAATTACATGAGACTGAGATGCATATTAAGCTGTTGTGAATAAGAGGTAGGTAAGGGTCTGAGTTGGAGCTGCGGTGGCTCAAGTGGTTAAGACACTGAACTGCAGGCTCTGGAAGGTCGGTAGTTCAGCAGTTCAAGACCCGAGTGTGCCGCATGACGGAGTGAGCTCCCGTCTCTAGTTCCAGCTCCTGCCAACCTAGCAGTTCGAAAGCAAGTAATTGCAAGTAGATAAATAGGTACCACTTCAGTGGGAAGGTAACAGCGTTCCGTGCGCCTTGGTGTTTAGTCACGCCGGCCACATGACCACGGAAACGTCTTCGAACAGCGCTGGCTCTTCGGCTTTGAAATGGAGATGAGCACCGCAACCCTAGAGTCGGACTTGACTGGCTTTCGAGCACGGGAACCTTTACCTTTACCTTTTTAAGGGTCTGAGTAGCAGTGCAGGAAACAAAATCAAACCATATTCACTTAGGAGTAGAAAGCACAAACTTGTCAAATTCTTTTCATATTGGTGGTGGTGGTAAGTGCCATCAAGTCACAGTCAACTTGTGTGGTGACCCCGTAGTGTTTTCAGGGCAAGAGACGACCAGAGGTGGTTTGCATTGCCTGCCTCTGCATAATGACCCTGGACCTCCCTGGGGGTCTCCCATCCAAGTACTAGCCAAGGCTGACCCTGCTTAGTTTTTGAGATCTGACAAGATTGGGTTAGTGTGGGCCATCCAAATCAGGCTTTCTATATTACTTTTAGGAAATCATCCAAGCAATTAAACTTTGGATCATTCAAATAGTGACATCCAGCAATTTCTTTGATTTAAGTGCAAAGTGAGGTATGGGAACTGGAAGGTCAACCAGGGAAATAAATATCTTGTAATTTCTATCTTCAGGCTATAAATATCTAGAGGAAAGCAAATAACTCTACTGTGTCCAACACAATTTTCAAAACATAAGACACCATAAATTATAATTTTCCATGTGAGTTTCTAAGTCATCTAGTACTATTGTAGCTTAACTTTTTCATGGGCACTGGGTGAAGACTACTGCAAAGTAAATTGGTTTTCGTGAAGGACTGACTTACAACCTCTCAAAGTCTGTTTCTTTCTTCTGGTAAAGGGTGCCAAAATGCAGTTACTCATTTTGCCATTAAAAGTTTTAGTGGCAGATAACTTTTTTTTTTTTAAGGATGCTGTGTGGAAAAAAGGTGAGGAAAAAAGAGTGGAAGGTTCAAGAAAAAAAGCCGAGGAGGAAAGGGGAAAGATAATGTGGCAGGCTTGATGGAAATGCTTTCCACATCTTATTACATTTACTATCCCTTGTTGGCCTTTGGAGAATGAGAATGCAAGCAAAGTATCTCAGCAACCTGAAGCTCCTGAGGATGAAGAGAAGGGTGCTATCATGGTGGAAGTGGCTTGAACTTTTATTACATCCCGAGTTATCGGGGATGAGGATGTGTGTTCAAACCATTTTCAATACACTTCCAAAGTATGGTTTGTTGGACGTTTCAGATGTGATGTCTCTTCCCTCAGATTTTCAGACTGAGTGGCAAGTGAGACTAGATAGCTAGAGAGGCACATTGACCTTTTTTCCTGTCTTTACTCTTCTGCCACTGTCCTCTTTGAAATGCAGATTGTGTTCTCAGGGGCCATGGCCCCTTCCTTCTCCTCTCTCACTCAGATGAAGACAAGCCCTCTTCCTGAACGCATCAAGAGAGAAACATGTGGTCCTGTCTCTTGGCACCATGGGTGCCACTTCCTTATGGGGCAGGCCCTTGCTACTTAGGGGGCGCATGTGAGCTGTGCCAGATTTTTGAACCTGAACGTTTTCGTGGTGAAAAGCGGGCTTCTGAGTGAGGCAGAGAGCCCTTTGAGAACCCACCTGTCTTGGAGACCTTTCATGGAGAAAGCGTGTGTGTTGCCCAAGATAACTTAAGCAGCTCATAAGAGGGAGGGCAAGAAGGGTTGCCTCCGTGCTTAGTTCCAGTGGCCCTTTCTTACATGCCCAGGAAAATGCTGATCACCACTTTGGCGTCAGTAAGCAATTTTTCTCCAGGCCAGTTTGCCCGGGGATCCTGGAGGTTTTTTGCCTTCTTCTGGTTCTGGGCATGGAGCAGCGGTCACTGGGGGTGTGGAGGGGGGGAGGTATTTGTGAATTTCCTGCAGAGTGCAGGGGGTTGGACTAGATGACCTGCAAGATCCCTTCCAACTCTAACATTCTATGATTCTATGATTCTATGAAGCAGATGGGCTTCTCACCATCTTTTCCCATCCCTTAGGTAGTAAGTGAATAATCTAGCATGTCTCTGCTCTTTCTTACCCAAAGTATACTTCTGAAATAAAGAGAGAAGTAGTTCTCTTCTAAACTTGCAATGTGGCTCTGTGTAGCTTTGTAAGCTGAATAACCTGGTAAAGTGATGCTCCTGCATTTGTAGCTTTATTTAAGCACTCTGCTAACTAATGGTGACTGGACTAACCATGCAAGTTAACCTCAATATGTCATGGGCCCAGCCTTAATCAGGTAAACCAGCTGTGGAAAAGTCTATGGATCCAAAGTATGGAATCTGCCTCCCTCAACAGCTATAAACGAGAATGCTGGCTGATACTCTTGGTTCTTTTGCAAGGCAAAAGCATTGAAAAGCTGCTCAAGGCAGCCTGCTTGTACTGCTAACTAATGGTGACTGGACTAACCATGCAAGTTAACCTCAATATGTCATGGGCCCAGCCTTAATCAGGTAAACCAGCTGTGGAAAAGTCTGTGGATCCAAAGTATGGAATCTGCCTCCCTCAACAGCTTTAAACGAGAATGCTGGCTGATACTCTTGTTTCTTTTGCAAGGCAAAAGCATTGAAAAACTGCTCAAGGCAGACACAAAGTCTTTAGAGAGTTAGAGAAAAAGAGACAGAGAAAGAAAGTATCATGGCTGAGACTTGGGACAAATGAAGTCCCCTAGTTCCTCTTGAAAGGAGCAACTTCACAAAATGCCATGTGCATTTGAAGTTCATCTTACAGTTTGAATTGCTGGAAGGTCACCTGGAGAAGGAAGCCTCCCCCCCCCCCTTGGACAGCTTATCCCAGGAACAAAAGGCCAAGTGGAAAGCAGACAATCGTCAAGCTCAGTGGATTCTCGGGAGTTCTTTGTCCACTGTTTAGACAGAAGGATACTCACAGGACCCCTTCAACCCCAAATAATGGGTGTCAGCTGGGGCTCACCGGTCTTTGATCAGGCCTAAATCATTGCCTCCTAAATGGATAACTAGAACCTGAGGCGGAGGGCCAACCCTCTCATGAAACAACAACTGCAAAAGGCCCGGCCACTGTAAGCCCCAGCACCCCTGCCATTCCACAGTGGCCCACTGGCTAAGGCCCAACTGCATTCCAATCGACGTCCTCTTGGTGTGATGAGCCGCCAAAAAACAAAACTTTGCCCGCAGATTAAAACAGCCTTCCTCTCCTGCCAGCAAATCAATCAATCAAACCTGAAACGAAAAAAACAGTGACCAGGGGCACAATTTACCCACCATGTGGCCAACTAGGCTTGCCTTCAGTGTCTAGACAAGGGCCGCACATAAGAATTATATGCTGAGAAACGCCACCTCCCCAGTCGCTGAATATCACGTGCCAAGTACCCTATGGCTGCTGCTGTGGAAGCAGCTCCAAAATGGAAAGAGTGTGTGCAAAAGCGCCTCCCAGCCAGCCCCAGCTTTGCTAATGCCCTAGCGGTGACCGTCAAAACTGATGTTTTGTCTTGCTGGTTTTGTGGTATTTGTTTGTAAAGTTCGCTATAAAAGTTTCACATGTTTATCGTTTATATGAGTTTCTTGGAAGCATATGATATCTGCATGCAATTTTGCCGCTTGGTGGAAAAGTCTTTGTCTTTTTTGTGGGCTAATCATTCCATTAACATTTACAGACAAAAGGTTTAGTTTTTTAGTTGCCATTCTTTTTGTCCTTCTTTGAAATTACTATGTTTTTAAGCTGTAACCTTGTGCAAATTTGAGATTCAGTTCCGAATCTTAATTGCTGTTTCTTTCTCTCTGTTTTATCTTTTTTGTATGAGCTTTTAGTGTCTGTTTGTGATATCAGCCTTTTTTGGGTTTTGTCCTCTTCCTCATTATCATCATCATCTTCTTCTTCCTCTTCTTTTTCTTTTTCTTTGTCTCCTTCTGTTCCTCTCTGCCATCCTAAGTCTTCGCCTTCTTTATCTAGAAAATTTTCCAATTTGAAAATAGAATCTATCTTATATCTTTTCATTTTATATGTGAACAACAGAGCGGTGGCGCAGGCAGTTAATGCGTGCTCAAGTAACATCATTGGAGCAGCCACTATGGCTGTTCGAGTACCACCGTGGTCGAGGTGAGCTCTCGACCCTCGTCCCAGCTCCTGCCCACCCAGCAGTTCGAAAGCAACTTAATTGCAAGTAGATAAATGGGTACCCACCCGTAAGGGGGTGGAAGCACCCTGCCTAGCGTGGTGGTTGAGGACGACGGTGACGGCAGCGGCGGCGAGACATCGGCTCCAGAGGACGGCGTGGCATGGTGATGGGCGGCAGTGAGCGGGCGCAACCGGAGGAGCGATCCCTGGTGGCTGGATGATGAAATATCGGGTGGCCGCCATCGAGGAAAGGGCGCGCGATGACGCAAAGCGGAGCCGGAAAGGACGTGGCTGAAGCCGGAAGGAGGCAGGAGTCGCGCGCCTCAGGAAGAGAGAATTA
>NW_015167571.1:140263-166005 GCF_001447785.1 Gekko japonicus | reverse complement strand
CTCAACTTTTTCTTCCAGATCATTTGTATTTTTCACTATTTTTATCTATTTCTGCTTTAATTTCTTCAGTATCCATTTTTAATTGCATTGAAATCACCTCGATTTTAGTTTGTATTGGTTCCAGTTCTTTTTTAATTAAATCAGCCGTTTGTTGTGTTGTTTGGGATAGACAATTTTGCATCATTGTTTGCAGGTCTGCCATAGTTACTTGTGAGATATTTGCTTTTAGTTGCGATAATCCCCCACTTTGGCTTGGGAAGGATGCAAACACTTTTTTTGTGGTACCTGATGCCATTCTTCCAGCATGATATATTTTATTTAATTGGATATAATTCCTTTAAATACTTCTAACTCTATGTTAATAGTTACTTTTTCTCAGATAGGTCCAAATTTTTCTTTCTCAAATCTCCTAATTTTTTAAAATTTATTTAGTAATTAATTAATATCTTCTCTATTACGTGGTTTATTTCAGTTTATATTAAACTTATTTTTAACATTCAGTCCATTAGGAGTTGTTTCTCCGTTTTTAAATTAAGTCAGTTCTGCTTTCTCTCTCTTCTCCTTTCCCTGTATCACTCCGCAGCAAGATTCCCGTCTTCTCAGTTTCCACACATGCGCCGATTTTGTTCTTTGCTTTGTCAGTTTGTGTCTCCTTTAAGGGCCCCTGCCCCTCTAAATCATTGCATTTGAATTAAACGTCACTTGTCCACTGCCTCGTCACCATCCCGATCGCGCAACTTCGCTTAGTCAGTTCAACTCTGCCTGGATCTGCTTCAGCTGGCCCAGAAACTTTCTTAAACATACAGAGGAAAATGGAACATTTAGCAGACCTCAAGTATTTAATTTCTTTTGCTTTCCTTCTTACCAATATCTTTAACACACGTCTTATCTAAGCTTATACTTGGTTATATTTGTCTTGCCTTTTACTAGCCACTCTCACAAAAATGACCTGTGTCAACTCAAATGACGCTCCTCCTTTTTCTAACCGTTTCTCACCCCCCCTTTCCCATTTCAGTTTAGAATTCCTTGTCCCTTGCTTCCCGTTACTCAAAGAAAAAAATTAATTGACATTTAGTTTCATGTTTGTTGTTTGTCGAGTGCCTGGAACATCAAAGTCCCATGGTGTGGCCATCCTCTTGGCGAAACCAGTACACTTTGAACACATTGACACTTTACAATATTCCCAAGGGTGATACATATTTGTGAAAGGGAAGCTGGACAAACATCTGGTTACCCTTAGCTTCATTTATGCTCATAATTCAACTCAATCACATTCTTGTTGCAAATTCTATGTACCCTCCGATCCTTCTGAGCTGGTGACATCATACTGGGAGGTGACTTAAACTATGTAATTAATAAACACCTGGATAAATCTCATACCACTAACTCCAAATGGACTGCTTCTGATGCACTCACAGAACTACATACTCTCCTTAAACAAAAAGGCCTCTACGATCTTTGGAGATTGCTTAATCAGCACTCCAGAGACTATACATACAAAGGAAAGCAAAAGAGACTATACTTAATCAGCACTCCAGAGACTATACATACTACTCTCCAAGGTTCGGTACATACTCAAGGATCAACTAGATTTTAGTCTCACAAGCTATACTATCTTGTGCAACTGAAGCTTCTATTGGGTTAAAATTTTGTCCGACTATGCATTTGTACACTGCACCCTAAATGGGTTTGAACAAACACAACTAGACAAAAGATGGATATTTAACTCCTCGATTTTATTGCAAGACACTCAAAAAGACAAGATTCTTCATGGAATACAAAATTACTTCAAAGAAATTGAGAATTGTGGGGTATCCAAAGCAACAGAATGGGAAACACTCAAAGCTGTAATCCGTGGCCAAGTGATATACCTTACCACACATCTGAAATGAGAAAAAGAACATAAAAAGAAAGTTTTACTAGCCAATATAAAACACTTAGAAGATTTGCACAAACATATGGGCACTTCTCGTATTTACAAATATTGCAGGCAGAAAGGAGAATTTTGGTATCTACTGAAACCACTGCTATCAAATTAAACTTGCTCTATACAAAACAACATTACTGGCAAAAATCTCCCAAATCACTGAAACTCTTAGCCTGGAAAGTAAAAGAAAAGTAGGCAACAAGACACATATATGCCCTAAAGGGTTCTTCAGGGCAAATCCATGGAGTTACAAACAAGATATTAGAAATATTAGCTGAATATTATTCTAAACTCTACTCTACTACAAACCCAGACCCCATCCTAATAGCAGAACATCTGAAAAACAACACATTAAAGTCTCTTTCTTCAGACCACAGAAACTTCTTAGATGCCCCTATCACTATGAAAGAAGTGCCTGACTCCATTAGCCAACTTAAATCATCTACAGCCCCTGGAAATGATGGATATACAATGGAATACTACAAAACATTTAAATCCAAATTAGCTGAATCTCTTAAAAATCTCTGCAATGACATCCTGGAAATTGGACATATGCCTCCCACATGGTCTGAGGCTATACTGACTCTGATACCCAAACCCAACAAAGATCAATCAGATCTGGCATCCTTTAATCCCATAGCTCCCCTGAATGTGGATGCAAAAATCTTTATGGAGATTCTAGCCAACAGACTGAAAAGTCTCCTTCCAAATTACATAAATCAAGATAAAACTGGCTTCCTCTTTCAGAGAAACATTGCTGACACCGTACGCCGCTCCCTAAATCTCATTGACTACTGCAAATCATAAACTGAAGCATTGATATTATCCTTAGATGCCGGAAAGCTTTCGACTACACCAAATTCTGTATCTGAAAACTGTGCTAGACACAATGGGTTTGGGGGCCAAATTCCAAAATGCTATTCAAGCAATTTATCATAACCCAATGGCACAAATAGGAGTCAATAGAAGTCTCTCCCAAAAAATGCACTTACTTTGGAGAACTAGGCAAGGTTGCCCCTTGTCTCCATTGCTCTTTGTCTTAACCATCGAGCCCTTAGCAGAGGAGATCCAGAAGAACCCTGCCATTAAAGGTGTCACCATAGGATCCCAAACACATAAGATCAGACTTTTTGCTGATGACCTCACATTTTACCTTACAGATCCACTTCCCTCTGTCTGTACTGTACAGCACAACTTTACACAACTAAAATCTGAAATCTATCCTCTCACATTAGAACACTCCACAAAGAAACTGCTGAAAACAGATTTTACCATTAACTGGACCACATCCTCTTGGAGTCTTCTGGACATTCACATCCTGATGGACTTCTGTAAACTACACGATTAAAACTTCAAAAGAATATATACAGAAATTAAAGCACAGATGTTACACTGGAACTCCCAAGGCCTCACTTGGCCGGATATACTTACTCTTCTAAAGAGTTTCATTCTCCCCAAATACCTCTTCCTGTTCCAAACAATCCCAATAGTAATTTCTCAGCAAGTTCTGAAATGGTGGCAAGAAAGTATAAACCAATTTCTATGGGCATATAAGAAACCCAGAATCAATTTCAACATGGGTGGAATAGACTTACCAAGTCTCAGTAGTTATTACGAGGCCTCCAATTTAGCTGCGATGCTCTGTGCTCTTTCCATGCCTCAACTGGAATGGGTGCAAATTGAAATCCATTATTTACTTCCACACACCTTCTGGAATCTGTCTTTAGCCAAATATCTAAATGAGCAAGAAAACAAATACTTGAAAACCTCTCTTAGAATGTGATACAAATACAAAGACAGTTTAGCCCCTCCAATCTCCATAAAGTCCTCATTCTTGGACCAAAATTGGTTTTGACCTGGAAGTGACAATGTTCTATATAACCCCTGGTGAGAGGCAGGAATCACATGACTTGCAGACCTGCTTCAAAACAAGAAACTCCTAGGGAAATCACAATTAGAAGGAAAATTAGGACAACGAATAATGTGGTTTCAATATTTACACCTGGAACATGTGATGGAATCACCACAACTTCTTAAAACATTAAGAAGACCACAGACGGGATTCAAACAACTTCTAAAGACCTTGGACTCCTCCTCCCTAGGCCTATTGTCCAAAATATACAAACTTCTGAATGCGTTAGATGATGATAAACCATTAAAATACCAATGACTATGGCTACGGGAATGCGAAAACCGGCTAACAGAAGACAACTGGGAACGCATATGGACCTCTCCCAACCTCTCCTCACCAGTTTTTAATATACACTTCCAGACCATCAAGCTACTGATGATATTGCCTGAAACTCTCCACCATATCAGACAAGACATGGATCCTCTGTGCAAAAAGGACTGTGGACAGAAAGCTGACTTTTTCCACTGCTGGTGGAAGTGCTAACACATACAATCATTCTGGTCCCAAATATCTCACCACATCTTCTTGATTACAAATATACATTTGCCTTGTCTACCAGAAAAGCTACTCTTAAACAATTGATCAGTTCCACAAGGCAATAAAAACAAAACCGATCTGATCCACACTCTGTTAGCCATAGCTAGAAATACCATAGCTGCAGCCTGGCTGGACAGGTCTCCTCCCATGATCCAATCCTGGCAAAACCATATTTGGTTTCATTTCATTTCATTATGTCTAAAATATCACTCAGCACACTCATTCTTTCCTCCAGCAAATTCGAAGAAAAATTTATAGCATCTTGGTATCCCCTCATTAAGTATATGGTAGAATCTGATATAATACCAGCAAACCCTTTATACAGAACAATGATCTATTTTTGAAGCTTAATCATATTTGGGATCATTTCATTATGTCTAAAATATCACTCAGCACACTCATTCTTTCCTCCAATGTCAAAAAGGAAATCGTGAATCACCTAAGCAAAGAAGAACTTAAGCAATTTGGCAGCATTGCATACTACCAAGACATACAGATACAGAGAGAACCAGATAGCAATTTTCTCATAAGTCAAGAACAGAAGATTAGAGACCTGGTGAGATGGCAAGAGGCCCATCTGCTGCATGGTGCCAAGAGAGGAACGCATCTCTCTCTCTTGGTACGTGCAGGAATAGATGCATCTCTCTCTCTTGGTACATGCAGGAATAGAGCTTGTATTCATCTGAATGAGAGAGAAGAAGGAAGGGGACGTGGTCCCAGAAATCTGTGGAGAGAGAAGAAGGAAGGGGACGTGGTCCCTGAAATCTGCATTTCAAAGAGGACAGTGGCAGAAGAGTAAAGACAGGAAGAAAGGTCAATGTGCCTATCTAGCTATCTAGTTTCTCTTGCCACTCAGTCTGAAGGTCTGAGGCAGGAGACATCACACCTGGAACTTCCAACATGGTTTGGACAGACATAATGCAAAACCATGGTTTATTTTAACTATGGTCTGTTTGTGAAACTAAGATTCACCTTGCACTTCATTGTTCAAATTCTGAATTGACTTGACAAATGTTGGTATTATTACCTTCAGTCTTTCCATTAAGCTTCCCCAGAGAACTGAGTTCATGTCTCAAGTCACTTGAAGAATACTGTTGGGGGAGTCTTAGATTTCCAAAATCATTGGATTTGAACATTGGATTGAGATTTACATCTATCTGCCAGCTGCAGGGTCCTTTAAATCTTGCAGTGGGGTGGCTGAGTGGTCACTCTTGGGGGCAGGGCTTCCCCCCACCAACCAGCTGGCTGGCGGTGGGAAGCAGCCCCCCAAATTGGGGAAACCTCCAGAGGGACCAGGAGTTTGGAAACCCTATTTCTAACACTCTCCCTACATGGCCCTCCTTCCATTTCATAAATGTGTCTTTTTGTTAAATTCTCAAATCTTTAGAAAGCTGTTTATGGAGCCACCCTGGCTTCTTTAGGGGACCTAGTAAAACTTCACATACTCTTTAAAAACCCGGAGAGGTTCTATATAAGTTTGAATCTATAGTTATCAGGTATGGCTTTACTTCAGAGTGTGGTCACAGTATCTGAGCACTAATAAAGCTTCCTTTACTTTTCCTGGCTCCTGAATTTCCATATCACCATCATGTCTGCAATATAATAGGCATTTCACAATACAGTTTTCGTCTGGTCTTTTCCTTACAAATGACATAATTCCATCTGAAGGGATAAATAATCCCCACACTAAGAATACATATGTAAACTGTTGCATATTGTACTATAGTTGTACTATATCAATCATTCACAACTGGATTGTCTTCTGTGGACAAGATGGCCTAGGAGTTGAATGATCACTATAAAGTGATCATGCAGTGATCCATGAATGCAGCCAAAAAACCCTCCTTACAGCTAGAGAAAAATCAATGCCAATTCACCCATCACAAAGTCCATGTGTGCCCCCATGTGGATTGTTGACAGAGGTGATATTGGAGTTCCATGATCAGAACTTACTTCACAGGCAAGAAGGGCACAATTTGGATCAAGAATGTAGGGTGTGGCATAGGGGGCTTAAGCTTTTTTCAGGAACCATTATTTATCACATTGGAGAAAGTTACATTAACTAATGGCTGCATACAAGCTCCTCCAAATGGCAGCTTCCCTAGAACATTTCAAGCTAGGAAAACAAAGGGTTCCACATGCCTTGGCCCTAACTAGGGGTATTCTGCATAAATCAAGCTGGAAAAAATATCCAAAAATACCTTATCAGTATTTTGGGGTGTTATAGCTGAGCCTGAATAAAAGTCTCCTTTCTTTCTTTCTTTTTTTGGCTTTTATTTGGGTACTGGGAAGAAATGCAATGAGCTCTAGAAGGAAGGTCCAGGTGAGTGTCCCGACTGGCTGGTGGGATGGCAGAGAGAAGGGGAAAATAGATGGAGGCAAGCCATGTTTATTTCCTTCTGCTTAGCTATAAGTCATTTTGCTTCCCCAAGTGGGTAGTATGGGAGGACAGCCTCATGGTAACAGGTATGGTTCCCTCCATTCCTGAATTATGTTGATTTGGGGTTATTCAGTGGCAGCTAAGGTAGAAAAGCACCTCCTCCTATGCCATGTCTTCTGGGTTCCAAGGGTCTGAAAAGCGGTACCATAGCCAGTTACAGGGTTGCCAACTCTGGGTTGGGAAATACCTGTAGATTTGAGGGGTAGAGCCTGGGGAGGGAAGGGTTTGGGGTGGGGAGGAACCTCAGCAGGGTACAACTCCATAGAGTCCATTGTCCAAAGCAGCCATTTTCTCCAGGATAACTGATCTTGGAGATCTCCAGGTGCTGCCTGGAGGCTGGCAATACTAAGGGAAGGGTGAAACCTGTAGATTTGAAGGGTAGAGCCTGGGGAGGGCAGGGTTTGGGGTGTGGAGGGGCCTCAGCAGTGTAGAATTCCATAGAGTCCATTGCCCAAAGCAGCCATTTTCTCCAGAAGAACTGATCTTGGAGATCTCCAGGTGCTGCCTGGAGGCTGGCAATACTAAGGGGAGGGCCAGACCTGCATTTTTGAGGGGTAGAGCCTGGGGAGAGCAGGGTTTGGGGTGCGGAGGTACTTCAGCAGGGTATAATGCCATAGAATCCACTGCCCAAAGCAGCCATTGTAATAGCTGGGAAATTTTCTGTAGGGGAATTGATGTGCTGTGGCTGGGGAACACGGTGATTTCTGGGAGGTCTCCAGGCACCACAGGGAGATTGGCAACTCCAGTGACCATTTAAGGGAAGATTGGGATATGTATTTTGGCAACTCCAGTGATTGTTTAAGGGAAAATTGGGATATGTATTTTACCTCAGGACACATTCAATGACTCTCAACAGCAAACTGTTTAGAATGTTAGAGGCAAAAGCCAATCAGGCTGCATATGCAAATTACCTTTGTGTTCCGATTGGCTATTGGGGGGAGAGGAACAGCAAACTGTTTAGAACATTGGAGGCAAGACTCAGGCAACGCAGCCAATGGATAGGGAGAGCTTCTGAGTGACAGATGAGGGAGTGAACTGATTTGGGAGTGTGTGGAATGTTCAGGAGAGTCCATGACCAAAACAGAATTATATATAAGGAGAGATATTCAGCTATACCACTGGGCTCCTCTTGCAGCTCAGTTTAAACTGAGAGCTCTGCATTGCCTCAGCTAGAGCTGGTTCCTCTTGAAGTTCCTGCCACCCCGGCCACCAAGCTGCAAGAGGAGCCAGCCTAGGATCGGCTGGGGTGGCAGGAGCTGAGAGCTCCATGCCTCCTCAGCTGATGCTGCCTCCTCTTGCAGTTCTGTTTAAACCGTGCTGCAAGAAGAGCCAGCCCCAGCCAAGGTGGTGCAGAGCTCTCAGCTCCCAGTGCCCCACCTGATTCTCTCTTGTAGTGGAACTTACTGTGAAGTAAGTTTTCTTTTGATCAGCTCCCACTGCCCCAGCCAATCCTGAGCTGGCTCCTCTTGCAGCTTGGTTTAAAGAGAGTCAGTTTGTAGTGGTTAGGAGTGCAGACTCTAATCTGGGAGAACTGGGTTTGATTCCCCACTCCTCCACTTGCAGCTGCTGGTGTGATCTTGGGTCAGTCACAAATTCTCTCAGAGCTGTTCTCTCAAGTCCAGTCCTCAAAAGAGCTTTCTCAGCCCCACCTACTTTGCAGGGTGTCTGTTGTGGGGAGGGGAAGGGAAAGGAGATTGTAAGCTGCTCTGAGACGCCTTTAGGTAGTGAAGGGTGGGGTATAAATCCAATCTCCTCCTTCTCCTCCTTCTCCTCCTCCTCCTCTTCTTTTTCTTCTTCTTCCTGAGGTGATGTAGAGCTCTCAGCTCCCTCTGCCCCGACCAATCCTGGGCTGTTTCTCTTGCAGCTTGATTCTCCATTATACCCTATAGGGACCATTGACTATAATGGTCCCCATAGGCAGGGCTCTTTTTTTGGAAAAAGCCCAGCAGGAACTCATTAGCATAATAGGCCACACCCAACAGCAGAAACTCATTAGCATATTAGGCCACACCCCTGACAGTACAGCTCATTACCACATTAGGCCGCACCCCCATGTTACCAGAAGTGTGGTTATCCAGCCACACCCACCTTTTGCTTGTTATTCTGTTTACTTTGTTTGTTGTCAAAACCCAGGGCTTTTTTTGTAGCAGGAACTCCTTTGCATGTTAGGCCACACATCCCTAATGTAGCCAATCCTAATGAGTTTCTGCTGTTGGGTGTGGCCTATTATGCTAATGAGTTCCTGCTGGGCGTGGCCAACTTGGGAGCCAGCCGGAACTCCGTTCCTGTGCGTTCCTGCCCAAAAATAGCCCTGCCCATAGGGTATAATGGAGCCAGAAAAATTCAGGTTTCCCTAATGCTTCTCAAATCCCAATACCTGAACCAAAAAGAAAACCTGGTATTGTTTTGTTTTGTTTTTTGCACACCCTTAATCCTAACCTGAATTGGGCCTGTGTGCATGTGGGAATTAAGTCCGCAGGACATAACTCCCAGTGCCTGTATGATGTGAAGTCCTCCTGATAGTTACACTGCAAACATTAGGACACTACAATGTGTAAATAAGCCCTCATTTGATTGGTCTTTGAAGATGGTCTTCAGGTGACATTGGTGTAAAATAACAAGTCTTGAGATCAGAGATATTTTCAGCAGTTGTCAAAGATGACATGGTGACATATGTATATATACTTTTTTCACTGCTTTTCACCTTTCCAATTAAACTTTGCATCTGAATCATATAATATTTTTCAAGGGTGAGGGAGCCACAGGAGATATTTGATATTATAAATTGTTAAAACTCTATTAAACTGTATTTTAAAAGATTGGTTTTTCCACGCTAGACAGGTTTTATCAGAAGGAAAGCAACCCCTAAAGATCCTTCTGTATGAAATTACAAAGAGATTGGTATTAAACAGCAGAAAACCAGAGAATGGGGGGGATGCACTATAATCTGGACACCTGGGTCTGACTTTGGCTTTATCATATTAAATCAAAACCTGGGGCACTTTTACAGACTGAAATCAATACTGAGGAAGCATTTCTGGTATAGATATCACACAGCATCTTCTGTTTTTGCTTACAGGCTGCAACTGCACTTCAATATACATTCTTATACACACTGTTCAAGGTGTTATTACATTTGTTACAAACAAAGTTGTACATAAAGGTCAAAAAGAAAACACTATAAGGAATTATATATGTTCAATAAAAGATTTTCTTCTTTGAAAGGCATGTGTGAATGGAAATAATGCAGTCACTCCGGTAGAATGATTTCCTTGTTTACTGAACATAAAGATCTGTGCTTATTGTACTCCAGTGCTGAAGGATATGAAGAGGTATTTCATAGTCACTTGATTGCAGCCACTGTCTGCGATATGAATGTTTGCTTGATCACTAGAGGCAATGAGCCTCTGCAGGACTTCTCATTTAGTCTGGCAAATTGCAAGTTAGACTTCATTTTTCTCATGCTTATTTGCTTTGCTAGGAACTAAAACTGCCATTTTAAGCACAGTTACACCCTTCTAAGAGCCTACTGACTTCAATGGATTTAGAAAGCTGTTAATTCTCCTTACAGTGGCATTGTAAGATTGCTATAAAATTGACCTCTACATCCATCAGACTCCCAGATCCCTGGCCATTATGGCTGGCACCGTGAATCTTGTGACCCTCCCAGAAGACATCACCCCATTCAGAGAGGAGTACTCTAGGGAACAACTTTCTTTTGTCACTCCTAATCCGGCTGCAGCTTCCTACTCAGTTTAATGGCAGCTGTTCACCTCTATCCTCGAACTTTCTGTAAAGCATCTCTAACAAGTCCCATAGAAATCTTTGCCCTCATTCTCTTCACATACTGGTTATTGTAGAACCCCACCAATTCCTCAACATATCTTAGCCTAGAGATTGCATTTCTTTTTTAAAGAGCCAAGTTTGGTTCCTTACTGAACCCCATTTGGCCCTGCTTTTGAAAGGAAAATATTCCCCCAAGTGAACCTTGCCTAACATTCAGAATACCATTCCATAGCTTTTGTTTGCTAATAATTATAATACCAGCAACAACAGGGCAAAACTCTGGCATGACAAGAAGCAAAAAACTTCTATATGTTACAACTTTGTACAAAATGGGAATATGCTAAAGAAATCTATAGCTTCAGTATTATAGTTTTTTCCAGTTTTGAACAGACAGTACTGCATAGCAATTGTTTTTTAGAAATGTGACATAACAGTGCATGTTTTAGAATTTCTGCTTATATATTTATATAAAGACACTTGTTCAATTGCTTGTACCTTGAAGAACACTTTGCACTGAGAATCAGAATTTTTCAATAAATTTTTGTACCCACAAAGTTTGTTGCTACTAGTAATAGAGATAGACAATAATAACAGGCAATTTAGCGTGGATGAAAGGGTTTCCCCTGCCTACCAGGCTTGTCTTTCAACAGGACTATCTCCAGTGAAAATATTGTCTTTCTACACTTGACCGAGTCTATTAGATGTTGTCATATTAATGTCCAACAAAAGAGCAAGATCAATAAATCACAGCATGAAAAAAATACTCCATATGTACCATTTTCTGCACTTCCAGTTTTTATGTTCATATTATTCAACATACTCATGTAAGAGTCTCAAAAATGTTTGAAAGCAACAGCGTAACATTGTTGTTTATGTTTCTCAGGGCTATTGGATTGCAAGCCCTATGGTTCATCAATACAGATCACTGCTCTGACAGATCAATGGGAAATATGCAACACCCATAGAGAAGGTTCCCATGTGTAGCCTGGAACTGGAAGGGTTACAATATTTTTGTCCATTGTATTACTTTGAGGGTTAGCAGCTAACATCCTAACCTTAACTGAAATGCTGATATTACTTTAAAGTATTACTTCAAAAGATATTTCATGCCAACAAAAACAGCTCGGGGGAATAGGCTGTATCAAATTTATTTTTTCATTATTCTCATGAGAAAGTGTTTAGGATCAGGGTATTGGTGAGATTTGGCTTAAAAGTATGCAGCTTCTCCAATTGCTGATGTTAAGTCATAAGAGTTGCCCACTTCTGTTTAAAGAAGAGCCTGCAATTCAAATGCTGTATCGACAGAAGTTGGTTCATGATAAACACAAACCTGACTTGTTGCTGGCCTCTCATATTCTTTCCCCTGTCCTACTCCATCATGCAAAAAAGAGAATAAATTCACTTTCAGTAAACTCGAATTAGCTGTGACATCCAAGCGCCAGCAGGTGGTCAAATTAGAGTTCGCGTCTTTCCTAGCAGCTGGGATTCTTCCTGTCTTTGAGCCATCATGGCAACAAGTAAGCTAAGTACAGTGCAGTCCCAAGCAAAGTAACACCCATTATAAACCCATTGAAATTAATGGGCTTTGAAAGATGTACTGGTAGTTTCACTTTGTCATTTTCACAGAGCTCACTGATCCTAAACAGCCAGAACTGTCCTTGTTCCTGTCTTCAAATGAGCAGCAAGCATGCAATTTCACAAATACGTGTTCATCATCAGAGTTGTTACCAAATTTTGCATCCCACAAAACTAGAGGCCAAGCTGAGGGTTTCTGCTAGGCACACCATCTAAGAACATCAAAAGGGTTTCAATAATTTTAGTAAAATTCACATACCCCTAAATTACCACAATGTTTTGAAGTCACTAAAAAAATTAAGGCAAATTGGGGAAGTTTTTGCTTGGGTAATACTTTCAAGAAATTTAATGGGAACATAATAGAGTTTGGATGAAACTACCAGAGTATTCTCAAAGTCATAACTTGATTATTGGAACATGATGCGTGCACAGGCACCCAGAAACATATTCCTGAAGGAGGGAGGACTCTGTGTTCTTGTCCATCCCTGTTGTCCTGCCAAGGCTACAAGTGATGTAAAACAGTCATGCTCCATTGCCTTCTATAGGTGCCTCTCCAAGCAGACCACTTCTCCTCAAGCACAAAGAAGGAACCATAAACAGCCTTGCTCAACTCGTCTGGGAAGTGCCATTCCCAGCAGGAACTGGATGATCACCCATAAGGCTTCTGTGACATGGCTCCTGTGACATCCTATTCTTGGTAAGATTGGATGGGCCAAGCATCTCTGGCCAGTGGTGGATCTCTGCCAGGCTGTTGGTTTCAGCAGATATCTGACCATTGTCAGCCTTTGATGCTGAAACTGCAGGTAAGTTCAAACCTACAACACTCACCTGGAGCTATAAAGGTACAATTCACAAATTTGTCATAATCAGTTATGAGGGAGAACTAGAGACCAATATTGGGATTCCTGTTCCCCAGTTCTTGCCTTATATTATTTATTTAGAAAATGAACACGAAAGTCTTTTCCAAGATGGTTTTAATTTTTTTAAAGGTCTGGATAGTATTCTGGCAAGCAAGAGAATTTTTATGTAGAATTTTGTGCCAGAAAAAATGGAGTACAAGAGTCTTTTCCAAGATGGTTTTAATTTTTTTTTTAAAGGTCTTAATAGTATTCTGGCAAGCAAAAGAATTTTCGTGTAGAATTTCGTGCCAGAAAAAATGGAGTACAAACTGAGGAAGCAAATTACTCCATGGCTGCCCTTCATCCTGCAGCACTGACATAGTGGATTGAGGTTAGAGTTTCCTTCCAACTGTAGTTATTTTACACTTATCCCAGAACAGATAGCAGTGAAGAGCAGCTGCTGTTGATACCATAATGAGAAGAAATCAGAGATACAATGCTAAGCTTTTTAAAAATTAATGTTAAAAAAGAGTCATTTTTCTCCTGGGCATTAAAAGCAAGAAAAGAAGTGTGATTTTGCCAGCAATCCCTACTGCACTCCAGAGGTGCACCACAAACTGAATGCTAGGCAAAATCATATCCAGCACTCAGGGAGTGCTGAACAGTCTTCCTTCTCCCCCTCCAGGAGAATTTGCTAGTATGAATAGAGGCTTTTGGACTGCTGTCAATGCAATTGGTTTTTATGAACTAGAATGATAAAAACACTACTCACCACACACACACATATAAGCCTCTTCCAGTTATAGGAGAAGATGAGCACAAGTTTTAAATTTAAAGAACAACAACATTGACTAGCTTGTAAATGATTTAATATTCTACCAAACAGCATGGCTCATTTTGACAAAAGGAAATGAACTTCTCAGATTACTTTTGTCAAAAAGGAAAATGCATTACATAGCAGCTTTAAAAAGGCCTTGTGTGACAGACTTTATGCCAAATTCTGTGAGCATTCAGACTAGGCACAAGGTCTAATATTTCTCTTTGGATTTGGAGCTCATTTTGTATTTATTAGACTAGCTACACTAGGTATTGTAAGTCTCTGATGCAAGTCAAAGTATATGCCTATATCAGATCAGTAGAGCTGCTGACTGGGGGTGGGACAGATTTATGGGAGCAAAATTCCAGAGGCCCTGCTCATTTCGGGGGTGGGGGGTGTTCAATGGCAATGGGCTAGTCAAATGATTTGCTAGCATATGATGCTTGCATTGTGTCTAAGTGTGTTGATGGGAGCCAGAAGGAATTGACCCTGAGGGTCTGTGATGGTTTCCGACCATTCCACAGATATAGAAACACAATTTGCCTTTTTGCTGCAAGCCAAACACTTTTTGGATTCTGCACTGTCGAAATTCATTGTATAAAGTGACTGTCAGAATCAACCCGAAATATGAAATGAGGTCTGCAAAGTTCAGAATCAATTATCTTTTGGATCAAATCTTCAACAGTATAAATTTCTTTCCTTTTTATCTCTTAGTATTCCAAATGTGAAATGGCTCTTTCCTGGATGGAGAAGCCAGCAACAGTTGTGCTATCACTGCCCATATGTTTATTTTTGTTTGACCTGTCTGGCTGTATAAATGTATTTTTTTTGTGTAATCAGCTATGTCACAGATCCCCAATCCAGGGAATTCATGGTATGGTCCAGTAGAACACAAAATTACAAAACCCTGGGGTGTGTGTCTACACATGTCCTAGTCTGATAGTCTAATGAAAAACGGAAAAGAACTGTGACAATTTACGCTTAATAATATATTCATAAATCATAATATACAATAACAGAAATTGAGTAATATAAATAGTAATATAAATAATGAATGTAGTAGACGGTGGTCTCCGGAATGATGTGCCGTTTCGACAATGACTCAATGTTTATTTTGAATACAGTCAGCAAAACAACATCACTGAGTTTCAATATATGTGAGCTGGGAGATGGTGCATTTTGACTGGGGAAATCTTGAGGGGATGAAGAGTTAACTTTCCCAATTCCCTAGTGCCATAGGCTGAAATCCTAAGAGCACTTTACTGAAACTAAGCTCCATCTCATCAGAAGCATGTGTCTTTCATGAAGTATGGTCTAGTCATGATAAACTTGTAATCTTTAAGGTGCCATATGACTCCTTGTTCTTTTTGCTACAACAGATCACACATAGTTACACCTTTGGAAATTGTATCCTGCTTCACTTTACACAATTGTGGCCAATTTGATACAACTCTCACAATGGTCAATAGAGGTGGAAAAATTTCCTGTTAATGTCTATTCACCTTAAATGTACATTACTTGAAAGCAGCAAAGCATTCTACTCGGTTCTTCAAAAAGACTATGATGGGAAATTTCTTACTCCTGTGATCAAGTTTCTTCTCCTTTAAAGTAATTTCAGGAGGATGTTTGAAGCTCAAGTCCAAAAGTTCTAAATTGCATTGAGTAGGAAGATTTATCCTGCTGATGACTGATGGGTGGAAATAAGTCTCAGAGGATTTCTGGGATGTGAAGGCTTCGGTCTCTGAGTACAGCATGTGGCATTGTATTAGATGTGTCAAGCCCACAAGCTATACTAAAGGGAAAATCTTGGAAAATGTAATTGAGATTATGTATCCCATACATCAGGCTGTTGACATTAGATAATGATATCCAAACTAATGTACAATGGTATAGGCCAATTAAAAAAAAACCTGGGAAACAGGAGCCATCTGGTAGACTGATTTTCACACCATAGGGAGTCCTAAAATGTTTGCTAATAGTGAGCTATCACCATGTTTTCCCAGCAACAGAAAATAGGATTCAGTTTGAACAATGTTTTTGCAGCTCCAGTTCTTAAGTGGGATGGAGAGGCTTGCTCAGATGCCAACAATCTCACATGAAATCACCACACTTACAACAGATTTGGAAAATAAGTGGATTAAATTAGCCGCAACTTTATTGATTACAGTTGTAAGAAGCATTGGCACAGCATGGGTCCACCGGATCCGATGCATCAGCTGACCCCACCACCAGCTGATGACCCCCGTCACCCAGCCAGCTGACATGGGTGAAGATCGCGGAATAGCAGGTTGTGGACATGGACGACTGCCCCTTCGTGATCTCCCCTGCCACCTGGCCATGAGGGCAAGTGCTGGTAGTCCCTGAGCAGGCTTGCTCCCATCAGCCCTCAAGCCAAGACCCCTTAAAGGGGTCCCCATATTTGGTAAATGGCATGCAGGCCTATTTCCATAAACGTATCCAGCACCATGCTGTTACCGCCTAGTTGTGACAAGATAAGGTCTATACAGACAAGCCATAGTGTAAAGTAACAATTCTAACTATGCAAAAAAGGACAACACTGTACACCCTTCAACTAAATCGGTTGATTGAATCGACCCCAGGTAGCATACCTAGAGGGTGGGATGGGTGGGCAAGTTCCGCGAAGGTCGGACAAAGGCTCCCCTCCCACGGCCATCCTGGGACTTTACTATTGGCCCGGGGGGGAGAGGGAGGACCTACTTTTTCTGCTGCTTGCTAACCCCACCCCCCTGCCTGGCATCCGGCCACCTCTCCCTCCCTGCCCGGTGCCGCAAATGTCTGGCCACACCAAGCCGGGACCCTTCTTGCTTCTCTGTGGAATGAGTAGGGTGCTGCTCTGCCACTTATAATTCATTCATTCCACAGTGTTCTGGCAGTTTTATTCTAGACCCTCCCAGGCAGCATCCACAGGGTTCTCAATACATAGGTTAGTTATCAAAGAACAGAAACAGTGAGTGTTATCTTTTCATATTGTTGGATAATATTTCAATAAACCCCTAGACAGGGAGCAGGATCACGCCATAATCCTTTCTCACCCCTATCTCCAGACATTCATCAGCTCCGTGTGCACCAAAATTACACACATGCACAGCTTCGTATCTATTTATCTATGGCATTTTTACCCATTCAGTTAAGGAGTCCAATCAGTAGACACTGTTTTCCTGTTCTCTGTTTCATCCTCACAGTAACTCTATGAGGTAGGAAGACCAAAAGATAGTATCTGGCCACAGTGAACCATGCTCTGGCCATGATGATCTATGATCTGATCTGATCAGGGTCAATTACTGTAATGTGCTGTATGTGGGACTACTTTTGAAAACTGCTCAGAAACATCCGCTGGTCTAAAATGTGGCTGCCAGGCTACTGTCAGAATGGATGCAGGAATCATATCACCCTGGGGCAGAAAGATCTGCATTGGCTGGCCCTCTGTTTCCAGGCATAATTCCAAGTGCTGGTTCTTACCCTTAATGGTCTGGGACCAGGGCATTTGAAGGACAGGCTCCTCCCACACTGTCCAGGCTGCTAGCTAAAATCTTCCTCACAAGCCCTGCTCTCTGTTCCTCTCTGTGTGTTGCCCAGAGAGATGGCTTTTTCCAAAGTGGCATTTTGCCTTCCTGTTGAGGCTTGCCTGGCCAGCTACCCTATTTTCTTCTATGCACCAGGCCAAAAGATTTCTTTTTAGCCTGCATTTTAATTGCAGAGTTGAAATTTTACCATAATTTTAATAGTCTGCTTCTACCCTGAGACCTGTCATATGAGACTTGTTTTAAGCTGTTCAATGCTTTTATGCTCCAGCTATGTTTTTAATGCTGAGTTGTTGTGGTGTTTTACATGTTTATTGTTAAGTCGCTCACTTAACAAAGTAGTCGGAGAGTGATTCAGCAAAGATTCGGTTTTATTCAACAACTCAAACACAACTCCAACACGGATCAACATGAATAGCCAGAACAGCTTTTACATTGCAGCTTTTCTTCTTTTAAACTCTCCCGGCTAATGTAGCCATGCCTACTATACAAATACCAACCAATTAGGTTGTCTACATAAGGACCAATCACGGACGTTCCCGCTCAGGGAGCTTGCTGGTACTTGATTGGCTAGTTCTTCCTGGGCTTCCAATATGATTGGAGGAATTTGGATCCTAGCCTAGGACGAAGCTTCACATGGTGTTTCAATAGGGTGATTCACATACAGTTTTCCTTACATTGAATACACCACATTTATGATGTTTTATTTTGTGAGTCACCAGGTCCTCTAGAGAGGTTGCATAGAAAATGTATAAATAAAGAAATAACTGGACCAAGTTACCAAGTGAGCCACATGGATTGTGCATGACTGGATGGTCCCAGTTCTTTTGTTGTTGTTTAAAAAAACTGCCGGTGGCGAACATTTTGAAACAATGATAAGGGCTATCTATAAAAACCAATACGCGAGGGTAATATTAAATGGGGATATGACAGCGGATATTGAAATCCAAAAAGGAACAAGGCAGGGGTTTCCACTGTCACCATTACTGTTTATATTTGCCCTAGAAACACTAAACAACACAGTAAGGAGAGATCAGCAAATACATGGTTTGAGGGTACAGGGAGAAGAATTCAAACTTTTGGCTTACGCAGATGACATAGTATTTATCCTGGAGGATCCTGTAGAAACAACTACACACCTACTGGAGACAGTAAAGGGATTTGGAGAGTTAGCAGGGCTAAAGATTAATCAGAGTAAAACAAAAATAATAACAAAAAACTGCACAGCTAATATGATAAAAGAAATCCAACAAGTGACAGGAATGGAAATAGTGAAAAAAAATCAAATACTTAGGAATAACAATATCAAACAAAAACACAACACTTATAGAGGATAATTACTATAAGCTGCTTGAGGAGGTCAAAACAGAGTTACATCACTGGGAAAATCTACAGATCTCGTTAATGAGTAGAATAGCCGCGGTTAAAATGAATGTACTACCTAAATATCTCTTTTTAGCTCAGAATCTCCCGGTGTTAAGGAACCAGCAATTTTTTCTGGACTTAGAGAAAGTTATAAAAAAATTTATCTGGTACCCCAAAAGAGCCAGAATTAAACTTGCAACCCTACAGGATAGAAAGGAAAAAGGAGAGTTTGGACTCCCGGACTGGAGATTATACTATCAGGCAGCAGCATTAAGTTGGGTTAAAGATTGGATCCGCTTTAATAATATTAGAAATTTGAAACTAGAAGGGCACGATCTAAGAATGGGATGGCACGCCTATTTGTGGTATGGGAAGGATAAAATACACTACAACTTTAGACACCACATACTAAGGGGCGCACTAATTCGGGTGTGGAATGAGATTAAAGAAAAGCAATACTCAAGGACACCGAGATGGGTGTCGCCTTTAGAGGCCTTTATCAAACCAACTCTCATAAAGCCTTGTGATAGAGAGAGTTATGACACTCTGCTAGACAAGAACAATAATTTAAAACCCAAGGAGGTGTTGCTATCCCAGAACAAAGTAGAGCTGTCCTGGTGGGAGACACTTCAATTACAGTCCAGGCATGTCAAAGACATGAAAGTAGGGTTTGAAGATGGCAAGCTACAGTTAGATAAAATCTGGGCTTCAAACAGCGATAAAATGATACAGAAACTGTATAAATGCCTATTAGAGGAGCGCGCACAAGAGGAGGTAACTAACACAATGAAAGCATGGTGCAGAGATGTAGGGCATATAATAGATATAAAAGACTGGAGAAAAACATGGAAGTCGATAAAGTTTATGAGAAGCACCAGTTATAAGGAAAATATATACAAGATCTATCATAGATGGTATTGGTCACCGGATAAGATAGCTAAGTGCAACCCAACATTCCCCAAGAACTGCTGGAAGTGCGATAATAATGTGGGCACCTTCATTCATATGTGGTGGAGGTGCCCAAAGGTGCAGGATTTTTGGAAAAGGATACAGAAAATAATCCTGAAAATAACAAATATTAAAATTGAGTTATCTCCGGAAACGATGTTGTTAAATATGCTACCAGAGTCCTACAGGTGGAAAGACAAATATATGATAGTCATAATACTTACTACTGCTAGAATTCTGTTAGCCAAATTTTGGAAACAGGATTATATCCCGAGGAAAGAAGAATTAGTGTGTCGATTATTAGAAATGGCAGAAATGGACAAGTTGAGTTTAACTCTTCAAGGAAAGGATGAAAAAATGTTTGAAGAAAGATGGAAGCGTTTATATGAATGGATAGAACATTGTGAATAAGACTCCAAGAGGATTTGATGATACTTGTACTGTATGTTATGTTTAATGAAAATCCAAAATAAATGATTGGGGGAAAAAACTGCCGGTAATCATATATAGAGTTGCACCAATTTCCACCAATTGCCTGCTCCTTCTGCAGATCCCCCATCCCTCTGCAACTCCCCACTAGGCTGTTCCTAAGGATCCACTTCCTCTTTCTATGGCTGAGTGGAGCAGGCTGGCACACGAGTTATCAGGACTTGGGAGAGCCCCTGCAAAATGTGTTTGTATTCAGTACCAGCAAGTGCCATCACCCCCCACCCAAAAGCCCTGGCTGATCCTGTAAAAAGCTTTACAAAAGTAGGTTCTGTGCACACAGAACTGATGAATATGTTGCAGGCAAAGCTGGATATAGCAATTACAAATCTGCTTCCACTCCAGGCAACTGTATATGCTTTCCACCTGGTTTCCATATGTACCACCTGTACCAATGAAGTGACATTCTGTTGGTGCAGCTACACTTGCAGATTTACATGGGATAAAGACGAGTTGACACAGAACTGTATATTGAATGGACCACAACTTTATTAAATAAATAGACTCTGCAATGGGCAACAACTGTTAACATAAACAAAATGTGGGCACACTCAAAAGGATGCAGAGGAGCCAAGCCTCCTTTACATAAGCAACCCTGAACATCTAGGTAATGTCGCCCTGTCTCTGAACCTATGAACTGTTCAGTCTCCTCCTTGCCAAGCTTTCAACAAATACTTGCCATTAAGCTTAACTAAAAGATATTTAATTATTTTCAGTCAGGCCTCTCTCCTTAGGAAGACTATGGATTGACAGGATTGAAACTGGGCTTCATCCCACTCCGAGAGGAGTGGACAGAGCTTTCTGGAGGATGCTTCCATCCTTGACCCATTCCAGTCTGGCTTTTGCCCGGGTCATGGGATGGAGACGGTGCTGTTTGCCCTGACTGACGACCTCCGGAGGCATCTGGATCGCGGCAGTGTGGCGACACTGTTGTTGTTAGATCTGTCGGCCACGTTTGACATGGTCGGCCACCAGTTGCCGACCCACCGCCTCGCCAACGTGGGGATACAGGGGCTCGCTCTCCAATGGCTTGCCTCTTTTCTCCAAGGTCAGGGACAGAGGGTGGTGATAGGGGAACAGCAGTCCCGGAGGCACCCACTTGAGTGTGGTGTGCTCCAGGGGGCTGTGCTTTCACCGATGTTGTTTAACATCTACATGCGCCCCCTTGCCCAGATTGCCAGGTCTATCTGATGTTGGGCGGCTGGTCGGGCACTGACCCAGAAGACCTGAACTAGGCATTACAGGCTGTGGCTGGGTGGCTCAGCCTGAGCCAGTTAAAATTAAATCCAGCAAAGATGGAGGTCCTGTGCCTGAGTTGTGGCGGTATGGGGTTGGGGTTCCCTCTTCCGACCTTCATGGTGCACCTTTGGTGCCATCATCAGAGGTTAGGAGTCTGGGAGTGCTCCTGGACCCCATCTTAACTATGGAGGCCCAGGTGGCAGCCACTGCCAGATCGGCGTTTTACCATCTTAGGTTAGTTTGGCAGCTGGCCCCCTTCCTCGACCATGGCGACATGGCTACAGTGATCCATGCAATGGTTACCTCGAGGCTAGACTACTGTAACACTCTCTACATGGGGCTGCCTTTGTCGCAGATCCAGAGGCTGCAGCTAGTGCAGAATGTAGTGGCCAGACTGTTGATGGGCTCCCCTAAATGGGAGCACATCCAGCCTGTGCTAAGAGAACTGCACTGGCTGCCAATAGCATACCGGATCCATTTCAAAGTGCTGGTACTTACCTTTAAAGCCCTAGATTGCCAGAGTCTGACCTACCTGAGGGACTGCCTTTCCCCATACATACCCCCAAGAGCACTTCGGTCAGGGACACAATATCGCCTGGCAATCCCAGGCCCCAAGGAGGTAAGGCTTGTGGCGACCAGGGCCAGATCCTTTTTAGTGGCGGCCCCTACCTGGTGGAATGAGCTCCCAGAGGAGTTCAGGGCCCTGCGGGACCTCATGCAGTTCTGCAGGGCCTGCAAGACGGAGTTCTTCCACCAGGCTTTTACGTAGGGGTCGCCGCTACCGCCGCTACCACCACTACCACCATCATGAGGTTAATAACGGGACGGAAGCATGGCCACGGAAGAGCTGCCAAAATACTACACGGCACTGGTATAGTTGGACTATATACCAACTATAGGCAATACCACCTTTAATAGCAGCCTGATATTCCCCTGCAAACTATGGATACCATCCTGTTCTTATTGAGCACTTTATTCTTTGTTGGTTTAAATGGTTTTACTGTTTTATTCTGTTTTACTGTGTTTTTATGTGTGAGCACTAGTGCTCCCCTGTAAGCCGCCCTGAGCCCGCTTGCGGGGAGGACAGGGTATAAATATATTTTAAAAAATTAATATATTCATATTTAAAAAGTCAAGAGATATTTTAGATCTTAATGATAATTCTTATTCCTAAACTGAAATCTTACTCCATCCTCAACAAATACATGAATGGAGAAGATTTTTATGCTATTGTAGCCTGATTAATTTAGAAGGAGTGTATTTAAAGCACAGTACATTCTAATACAAGCAACTTACTCAATGAATTTCTCACCAAATTATTCTCTATGTGGAAAGACACCCATAAAAGACTTTGGAGAGTTTGCAGATTTTCACAGGTGTCGAATAAATTAAGCTTTTAACAGATCAATATCTCCCATATTTCAGTCAGACACATTAAGGCCCTGACCTTGTGTTGAATTATCCAAATAGCAGGTTTAACTTTGCTGAGTTTTCTGTTTTGGGCTACGAATGCCATAGTGTTAATATTCTAGACATAGCAACCGTGAACAAGGAAAGCAACTGCCCCAAGGTCAGCCTTCAAACAGTATTATGTACGGTTCAGGTTGTTGCTCCACTGAACTCAAATGGTCTTGAGAACCACCTGCCTTAAGTCATTATCTTCTCTCTCTTAGAAATTGATTATGGTAGAAGGATGGCTCACATGGAGCCAAAGTGCAGCACATACTTCAATTTCTGCTTCTTTTCTCATCACTACATAGGGTACCAGCTATCAGTAAAAATAATTCATTTCAACTTATTTCATGTAGGTATGAACATTTTGAAGTTTGTTCCATGTTTAGCTTCATTGCAGGATATCAGCCCAAAGAGTTCACCTTAACAATATTCATTCGTCTAAGAATATGAAATGTAACATGTGGATTATTCTTTAATTCATTGGTTTATTAATGCAGCTATCAATCAATTAAAGAAATGTTAGTCAATTAATCATTTGAATCTTGATAGATTTAGTAATTATTTCTAAATTTGCATATTGTTAAAGAAGCAAAAGAAAAAAAGTTCCTTGTTTCTGTTTTGTTGATACTTTACAGTAGGCATCACCTTACTGTAACACCTCCTTCTTACTCTCACACAGGCAAGAGAATTGTATTATGACATAGCACTTGCCATCTACAGTTTTTATAAGTATGTTTTATCAAAAGCTATTCAAACATTTGTAAAAAAAACAAAAACCCATGGCCCTATTTACACCTTTTAATCAAATTTTTTAAATTGCTTAAATCTGATTAGTCAACTAAAGCAACTAAAGCTTTTTTGTCTAATCATCTGAAAAAGTACACTTAGAGCTTTAATGACATCTACTTCTCTCCTTTGGCAGGCAAACATACCATGTTCAACTGCCATGATTACTCAAGGGCCAAGCCTCAAATGGCCTTTCCTTACTGTCGTCTACCTTGAACAGCTGCCAAACTACTTTGTGGCTGAGAAGTAGCCAAGGCATTTCAGTTTAATTTCCTTCTGCCTTGCAAGCCACTTTGGCACCTGTATATTAGGTAAAATTGCTTATTCCCCTGGATTACGGATGTTCATGGGGTGCTGCAACTCCCTTGAAGCTGTCCAAAACTACTGTCAGACTCTTGAGGCAGGGACTGGAAACAGAAACAAGGCAATGAGCTTCCTCAGAATTGTTTACAATTTGCAGAAGAATATAATTTGGTGGATTCCTGGAGAGCTCGAAATCCTAAGAAAAAAGACTTTACATACTATTCTGCAAGACACAAGTCATGATCAGGAACAGATATGTGTTGGATTTTGACAACAATTATAAATGACCTGGTGGAATCAGAGATTTTACCAGCAACAGTTGAGAACCACAATCCTTTACTTTTGACATTACAAGCTTCACCAAAGAAGAAAAGAGGGACCTTAAATACTTTTTTTGAAAAATGAAAAAATTGTAGCAAATTCTAAAAAGGAATTTCAAATGTTTTTTAAACAAACTATCCAACCAGACATTTCCATTTGAGTTGTATGGGATGCATTTAAGGCCTATGCAAGAGGTTGGCTAATTAGAGAAGATGCTTATATTAGGAAACAAAGGAAACAAAAATATATAAGGATTGGAGAACAATTTAAAAAAGAAGACAAGATGAAACAAGATTCCACAACCAAACAAACAAGCATATAAAGATGTTACAACATCAAATGAACTGTTTGTTAACACAGGAAATTGCAAAAAAAAACGTATGCAAAACAAAACTATTTTTAGAATGCAAATAAACCAACTAGATGGTTAGCCTATAATCTACAGGAGAGAGAGAAAAAGACATATAAAGATACTGAGAGATGAAAAAGGAGAAGAAAAAACATACCTAGAGATTTGAATAAGGTTATTGAAACTTTTTATGAGAGGAGTTTGATTTAATCTATAGAGTGAACTCCAGAATAGCAGAAAAGAAGAATTTACCTAGAGATGTCATTGTACAATTTTTGACAAGAACAACGACTGAAGACATTTTTAAGAAGTACCCTTGGAGATTGATGGCAATAAAATAATGATAATGAGAGAACTCCCAAGAACAATTTTACAAGACAGAAGAAGATACAAACCATTGGCAGACAAATTGAAGACCATGAATATCAGATTTAGATGGGAAATACCACAAGGTCTATCTTTCAACTATAAAGGAGGAAGAATAGTAATCAAGTCGGTGGAAGACCTTTACAGATTTAAGTCGGACAATTTAGACGATTTTAGAGAAATATAAAATATACAATTGCACAATGGATTACAAGCTGTTATCATTGAATGTAAAGGGACTGAATTCTCCTAACAAGAGGAAAAGAGTTAACCATTGGCTACAAAAACAAAAATGCAACGTGATATGTTTGCAAGAAGCTCATATTAAGAAACAAGACGCAAAATACCTAATAAACAATAAACTTGGAGAAGAATTTTATTCTCTGGCTGTAAATAAAAAGAAAGGAGTTGTGATATATGTAAAGACAGAACTATAACCAAAAGAAATTTTTAAAGACTCAGAGGGAAGATTTGTGGGTGTTGAAGTGATGATGCAGCAGAAAAAACACTGGTAGTGAACATTTATGCACCCAACGGAGCAAAAGAAAAATTTTTTAATGACTTGATAGAGCAACTTCAACAACAAGTATACGAACAAGTAATACTTGCCGGGGATTTTAATGGAACAATTGATATTTTGGATAGACAATCGCAAAAGGGCAACGAAAGCAGTGGAAAACTGCCAAAGAATTTTTTTGAACTAGTAAAACAAGAGAAATTGGTAGACGTGTGGAGAAGGTGGAATCCTA
>NW_015167571.1:123961-138270 GCF_001447785.1 Gekko japonicus | reverse complement strand
AGTTGTAATTCTAACTAATCTCTAACCCCCACCTGGGGATTGGCAACAATGGTTTCCCAGGAGGAAATGGCTGGTTTGGAGGGTAAAGTCTATGATATTGCACCTGTCTGAGGTCACACTCCTCCTCTAACCTCACTCTCTCCAGGTTCCACCCCTCAAATCTCCAGAAATTTTCCAACCTGGAGTTGGCAACCCTATCTCCCTCACAGCCAACCATCAACCTACCTTTATCTGCCCCTCTGACTTCAGCTTTCCATCTCCTCCCCCTCACTCCTAGAGAGCAGTTGTAATTCTGAGTGGTCTTCAGCCCCCACCTGGAGATTGGCAACAATGGTTCCCCATGAGGAAATGGCTGGTTTGGAGGGTGAAGTCTATGGCATTGTACCTGTCTGAGGTCCCACCCCTCCTAAAACCCCACCCTCTCCAGGCTCCACCCCTCATATCTCCAGGGCTTTCCCAACCTTGAGGTGGCAACCCTATCTCCTTCCCAGCCAACTATCAACCTTTCTTTATCTGTCCCTCTGACTTCAGCTTTCCATCTCCTCCCCCCTCCCTCCTAGAGAGCAGTTGTAATTCTAAGTAATCTCTAACCCCCACCTGGGGATTGGCAACAATGGTTTCCCAGGAGGAAATGGCTGGTTTGGAGGGTAAAGTCTATGATATTGCACCTGTCTGAGGTCACACTCCTCCTCTAACCTCACTCTCTCCAGGTTCCATCCCTCAAATCTCCAGAAATTTTCCAACCTGGAGTTGGCAACCCTATCTCCCTCACAGCCAACCATCAACCTACCTTTATCTGCCCCTCTGACTTCAGCTTTCCATCTCCTCCCCCTCACTCCTAGAGAGCAGTTGTAATTCTGAGTGGTCTTCAGCTCCCACCTGGAGATTGACAACAATGGTTCCCCATGAGGAAATGGCTGGTTTGGAGGGTGAAGTCTATGGCATTGTACCTGTCTGAGGTCCCACCCTCCTGAAACCTCACCCTCTCCAGGCTCCACCCCTCAAATCTCCAGGAATTTCCCAACCTGGAGTTGGCAAATCTATCTCCTTCCCAGCATCAACCTGTCATTATCTGCCCCTCACTCTTCAGCTTTCCCTCTTCACTCTTCAGCTTTCCCACTTCCCCCCAACACCTGCAGCCTCTACCATGCTCTGAAGTCCTGACTGCTGCAATGGGGGGGCAATAGGGGGGCATCTCAGCAGAGTATAAGGACACAAATTCCACCATTTTCTCCAGGGGAACTGATCTCTGCTATCTGGACAGCAGTTGTAATTCTGAGTGATCTCCAGCCCTCACCTGGAGATTGGCAACCATGGATCTTCAGGGGGAAAGTTGTCTTTCTCTCCAAGGGGACCAAAGCAGCTGACATCATTCTCCTCTCCCCCTTTTGACTTGCACAACACCCTGTGAGGTAGGTTAGGCTGAAAGTCTGTGAGTGGTCCAAAATCATCCACTCAGCTTCCACAGCAAGAACCTGGGTGTAGCAGACCCTGCTCTGAAGTGCTGACTGCTATGCCTAGGGTAGTCAACCTCCAGGTGGAGCCTGAAGATCGCCAGGTATCACAACTGAACTCCAGACAACAGACCTTTCCCACACCCCAGAGAAAATAACTGCTTTGCAGGGTGGGTTCTATGGCATTCTGTTCAGCTGAGGCCTCTCCCCTCCCCAAACCCTGGCTTCTGTAGAATCTACCATAAAATCTCCAGGAATTTCTCTACCTGGAGCTCAAAACCCTAGTCAGGACTGGCCCAATGAGTTTTCTCCCAAAGGCCAAAATAGGCGTAAAAAGGGTCTCCCCTCCCCCGCCTTTTACTGACAGAACCAAGCTTGGTTGCCTGGCAACAGACACTGAGGGGAAAGTAGGGTTGCCAGCTCTGAGTAGGAAAATACTTAAAGATTTGGGGGGCGGTTCCTGTGGAGGGCAGTGTTTGGGAAGGGGAAGAACTCAGCAGGGTATAATGCCATAGGGTCTACCCTCCAAAGCATCCATTTTCTCCAGGGGAACTGATCTCTGTCATCTGGAGATCAATTGTAACAGCAGGATATCTCCAAGTCCCACCTGGAAATTGGCAACCCTAGGGGAAAGTCAGCTGCACAGCAGGGGGTTGAAGAGAATGGTTTGATGGCCACTGGCCCACCTGAGTAGCCAGCCAGCCATGGCAGAGCCAAGAAGGAGAGAGCCGTTTTGACAGTTTATTCTGACAGGAAAGTGGCCAAGCTGGCCATGGGCAGGGGTTGCACTGAAATTCTGTGACTGGTCCAAAATCACAGCTTCCTCAGCAAGAACCTGGATTTTGCAGACCCTGCTCTGAAGAGCTAACTGCTAGGTCTAGGTGTCTGGACCAAAGGACAGTCCCTCTCCCGTTCTCAGGCTTTGAACTCACAGCCACCTGGGGACCTTGGGGTTCTCACCGGGTCTTGGTCCTTTGTTGAGGCTTTTTGCTTCTGGGTTCCCTTCGAGGATGTAAGCAGATGCTCAGCAAATGCTCCTGACATAACAGATTAAAAACCGCTTCTGCCTTTATTCAATCATTCAAGCAATAAAGAGTGTTTGCTATGCAGGAATCACTCTTAAATCATGACAATGGCACACAAAAAAACCTCCAACTACTTGTGCTGGGCAGAGGCTGAATCTCTGAGACATCAAATACTTTCAGGCTTCCCTCTGCTGGGCAATCATACCCCCAGTCACCAAGGCCTTGACATATGTATGTACTCTCTGGTATCACTGCCCCCCCCATAGCTAGCTGACAACCAGATAAAAGTGTCTTATGCCCTGGTCAAAGCCGCCAGGTGGTTTTAATGAATGCTCAGCCCAAACAGGCTGCATCCAACCTATAAAAACTTACAGCTTGATCGCACTTAATGAAAGCCTCGAGATCTGTAAGTTCTGATCCTTACACTAGGGTAGCCAACTTCCAGGTGGAGCCTGAAGACCGCTGGGTATCACAACTGAACTCCTGACAACAGATCTCTTCCACCCCTGGAGAAAATAACTGCTTTGGCAGGTGGGCTCTATGGTATTCTGTTCAGCTGAGACCTCTCCTGGCTTCCTTAGACTAGCTTCCTTAGACACAGAATATCCAGGAATTTCCCAACCTGGAGCTGGCAACCCTAGTCAGGACTGGACCCAATGAGTTCCTCACAGAGGCCAGGAAAGGGTTTCCTTCCTTTGTCTTTTTATTGACAGAACCAAGCTTGGTTGCCTACCAACAGTCACTGAGGGAAAACTTAGTCTCACAGAGAAGCCAAGTGGGAGAAGTGTCTTCGTCAGGAGAGACAGCCGTTTTCCAGTTATTCTGACAGGGAACAGTGGCTGAAGTAGGAGTAGGCAGGGAAGAGGAACAGACCAATGGCACATGAATATTCTTGAGTGGTGGCTGATGGGCCAATGGCTGATGGAGTGCATTGCACAGCCAATGGGAGATCTGGAAATGGCCAATACACTAAGAGGATTATTATATAGAGATAGTTGTAATTGCACTCTGTTCAATGTGAAATAAATGCTGTGGAAATGTTGCCGATCTCAAGATACAAAATACTTTTGAAAGCTTATGACATCCTTGAAATCTCATATCTATATAGACATACTGTGAACTGGTTGCAATGTATCCAAACCAAGCATATTTTACTACACCACAGCTGTGCTCAGACTCAAGAAGCCTAAAAAACAAAAAAAAGCCAACTCCCAAGGTGACACAGGAAAAAAGCCCAACATTTCAAATCTCGTAATGCTGAGAATGACATTTACAGCATGCTACAGTCAGAGTTTGTGTGGGGTTTGCCTTGACAGATTTCTGAAGCCTATGTTTATTGAAGTGAGTAACATGTTTTACCATTTGTACCATGTCCCTTTGTCACTGCTCCTGAGTGCTTTTCACTTGGTTTTAAAACAAACAATCCAAATGGCATGTCAGAAGAGTATTGTGTTCCTCCTCTCCCAAGTATCATTCTACAGACACTCAGCATGTTCCTTCAAGTGGCAACACAGTTTGTTTCAAAACCTTTCTCTATGGCATGAAAAGTCCAGACCACTGTTAAGTTCCCATGCATAAACATCCATATTAGCAAGTTAATATCTCAAGACTTGCACAGCATTAGCTGTCTCATTTCATAGATCTTTGAGCGCTGGTTGTACGGAAGGGGGGCATTTCCATTGCCAAGAAAATTCAAGATATCAGTGTAGATACATTAATTTATTTAATTCTTTCTTTGGTTCATGTGACAAAATTATAACTACAAAGAAACATATGTTAGATTAGTATTTTTATTTGATGGATAATCTGAGGGCATGTGAATGTATCTGAACACAATAAATGTATCTCAGCGATTCCCCATCATCTTCATTTGCATGTCAAAAGGTACGAGCTTTTTTTCTACTCAAGAGTATTTTCTGAAAAACCTTTCAAACTTTGTGAATTTGTCATTCCCCCTCAGAATTATGCTAACAATATATATTAAATCATCTACTAAAATAAAATATTAATTGTATCTTTTCTTAACATAAATGCATCCTGAGGACAATGATAAAGACTTTGAAAATGAAACTGGTCAAACTTATCTGTTAATCAAGTGTGTTAATAAATCATACACTTTTAGGAAACCCCTCTCTTCCCTTCCACTACAATTTGGTGATTCCTAGTAGCAGAATTCAGATTATGTATCAATCGATGACCACAGAATCAGAATCCCAGTAGTGACAACGGGAGACCCTGAGCTGATTACTACCTGAACCTGGCTTTGTGCCGGGGGGGGGGGAGAGATATGGGATTTCCCCCCATGTGTCTCTCACTCCTGCAAGTCTTCTCTGGGCACTGAGCCATGTGGGAAATTAACAGCAGTGGGGGGGAGAGATTCCCCCCACAAGTATCAGTATAGGGAGGGAGGGAGAGCAGCAAGGGTTGGGGTGAATGGGGAAGACTGTGGGTTAGTGGAGTGCCAAGGGTGGGGATAGATAGAGAGAACTGCAAGGTGGGAGGTGAGAGGAGTGCCAAGGGAGTGTAGGTGGAGAGAGCAGCAAGGGTGGGGTGTGAGTGAATGCCAAGGGTAGGGGGATAGTGAAGTGCCAAGGGTGGGGGTAGGTGGAAAGACAGCAAGGGTGGATGTGAGTGAATGCTAAGGGGGTAGTGGGTAAATAAGGAAAGTTGCAAATGTGGGGTGAGTGGAGTGATAAGGGTGGGGGGTAGGTGGGGAGAGCTGCAAAGATGGGGATGAGTGAAGTGGTAGGGATAGGTGGTAGGTCAAGAGAGCAGCAAGCATTGGGTAGACTGAGATGGGGAAGATTGACAGATAAGAGGAATGGGAGAAAGGAGTAAAGTAGGGGGTCAGTTGACAGATAAAGGGAATGGGAGGAAGGGGGTAGGTAAGCAGAGAAGGGGAGGGGTAGATTGACAGAGAATGGAAGGGGCTAAAGAGATGGGGGTAGGTTGACAAGGGGAGTCAATATATAAGCTTCAGCATAGATGATCCTGATCTAACTGACAGTTGTCAGGTGAATGTCACGTGACGCAATACCAGACTGATCCTGTTTGTACATGTCTGTGCAAGGACTAAGTCACCATGACTCAGCACAGTGCTGATTGGCTGGACCATGTATAAATGTACAGAGTGCCTATGCTCAGTCTCTTCTCCCCTGTAATGAGATGCTGGCAAAGCACTCTGTCTGTGAGCTGTATATATCTGTAAATAAACTACCTGTAAATAGTAACCACTGGACTGTGTTATGTGGTGTGCTATTGGGAGCAGCTGGTGAGTGGAACTCTGCTAAGGTGTGCTACACGTTCTAAAGTTACCGGTTCAACTGGGAATGCACTGTGCGACAGGGTTATGGATCCAGCCTGCCCAGCCTGTTGAACCCGGGGCCAAGAACTCAGAAAGCACCCAGCACAACCGTGTGGACCAGCCGGAGTGACTGACGAGGTTGCTGACCAGCCCAGCAGTTTACTGGAGGTCTGCAAAGCTGACGGAGCCGAGTGCTGAAGAGCTGTGGAGGATTGCTTCATCCAGGAGTGGAGGAGGAATACACAGCTTGGTCAAGCCTCTGGCAGCAGCATAAATCTTCAACAGAATGTAAAGAATAAACAGCTCGGGGGAGTCGAGGGAGACGGTGATAATGTCCCAAGTAGCAGTGATGCCGTGGGTGGAGAGACTCACCTCCTCGAACTATGCCATGTGGGCTCTCCGCATGAAACATTCTTTGATAAGGGAAGGTTTGTGGCTGTATGCCAATGACCCACCAGACCCTATCCCTGCCGGAGACGTATCCAAGGACAAGAAGGCTCTTGCCATCATCGTGCTATCAGTAAGCGATGACCAGCTTGTGCATGTTGCTACGTCAACTTCTTCAAAGCAAGCTTGGGATGCACTTAAAACTGTATATATACAACGTTCTGCAGGTTCTATAATGACGCTCACTCGGCGCCTCTATCGCAAAGTTCAGAGGCCACATGAGAGTGTCAGAGAACACATAAATTGTTTAACTGAAATGTACCAGAAGCTGGCTGACATGGGGAAGAATGTGCCTGAAGAAGATCGCACGCTAGTACTTCTCAGCTCGTTATCTCCAAGCTTCGACATTTTAATTACTTCACTGGAAAATTTACAACCACAGCAGCTTACTCTTTCGCTTGTAATCGGCCGTCTTCAGGAATTTGAGGACAAACGCAAGGAGCAACTTTCTTCTACAGCCTGGCAAAGCTCCAAGATGGGGGAGGCAGCTCAACCCACGTGCACTCCTGTCGGCGAGAAAGCTTTGCATGTCCGGAAATGTTTTTTGTGTGGTGCCAGCACACACATCAAGAAAAACTGCCCGGAGCAGAAGAAAAAACAGCAAACACAGCACCAGCAAGGGCATTTTGAACTGTCTAAATGCCCCAACGCGTCATTGGTGACTGCTGATGCTGCCAAAAACATGATTGATTGGACTATCGATTCAGGAGCTACAAAGATTTTCTGCTGCAATGAAACCTTGTTGGAGAACAAGCGGCAAACATAAACTCAGCATGTACGTTTGGCTGACGGTCGCTCAGCCACAGTTTTGTGCGAGGGAGAACTCTATATACCAACTTTCTTCTATACATTTAAAGACGTTAACTATACGTTTAAAGACGTTCTGTGTGTTCCCTCACTTGACAGTAATCTTTTAAGTGTCTGTACATTAGATAAGGCAAAGTTTGAAATAACATTTGCTAATGATGAATGTCAGATAAGGAAAGGGGGGAGCGAAATTGCCAGGGCAGAGCTGAAGGAAGGTGTTTATGTGCTCCAAAACACTGCAAAGGCAGCTTCTGCAAGTGTGCAAGGTAACAGAAATCCTCATAATGAATGTCTGCATTTATATCATAGGAGAATGGGACATATTGGTTTCAATGCTTTGAACAAAACATTAGCATTGACAGGCAGGCAGAATGTTAAAAACTGTGATACATTTCTTGACTGCCAGATTTGTAAGCAGGTAAAAAGCAAGGCTTTTCCAGTAGCACAAAAGAGTATGAGGGAAACAAAGCATGCTCTAGAACTGGTTCATGCTGATATCATAGGTCCATTTCCACCAAGCAGTTCTAATAACTGTTATGCATTAATTCTGACTGATAATTGGTCGAGATTTAGCTGGACTTTTATTCTGAAAAACAAATCTGATGCATTTAGTACTATTAAGTACTGGTATAGGAGGGTCAGAAACCAGCTTGGTAACCTGAAAGTATTTAAATGTGACATGGGTGGGGAATTCATGTCCAACCAAATGAAATTATGGTTCCAAAAGCAAGGTAAACTCAGGGTGGCCAACCCAGGGACCCCCCAGGAAAATGGCTTGGCGGAACGCCATGGAGCCATATTACAAACCACTATGTATGCTATGCTAGCAGATGCCAATCTGCACATCAGGTATTGGGCTGAAGCTTTGAAATGTGCATGTTATACAACTAACAGAACATGGTCAAGCGTGATTGATAACATCCCTTATGCTATGCTCTATGGGAAACCCCCAGACCTAAAATACCTGCGTGTATTTGGGACAAAGGCCTGGGTCAATGTACCTTTAGAGAAGAGGAGAAAAGGAGGTGTTCGCTCAAAACAGATGCTATTTCTAGGTTATCAGCAGGGCATGAAATCATACAGATTCACAAATGAGCATGACAAGGTTAATTTCAGTAGGTCTGCATCTTTCTGTGAAGGACAGAACTGGAACAGGGTTCATGCCAACACTATGCCCACACAGGTTGCATTACCAATTACTCCAGATGTTAAGGTGGAAACTGAAGGTGAAATTTCAGTACCTTGTAACAATCAGTCTGCAAGCTCTGAGAGTGCTCAACTTGAGCAAAGCATTCCCAGAAGGTCTGAAAGGAGTACAAAAGGGGCACTCTGTCTGTGAGCTGTATATATCTGTAAATAAACTACCTGTAAATAGTAACCACTGGACTGTGTTATGTGGTATGCTATTGGGAGCAGCTGGTGAGTGGAACTCTGCTAAGGTGTGCTACACGTTCTAAAGTTACTGGTTCAACTGGGAACGCGCTGCGCGACAGGGGGAAAGATGGACATTTGTTAGAGAAAGAGGAAGAGGGAAGGAAGCAAAGAGGGGAATGGGATGCACCCTCTCTGCAAGTTTCTTCCAGGCCCCCACTTGTTCTCCTATAATCATCACTATTCTGCAAAAGAAGCTTGTATCATGAGCCAGCCAGCTGCCTCCTTCTCTGAAGATGAGGAAATGCAAGACTTAGGCCCTGCACAGGTGGAATGCCTGCCTGAGCTGCTGGATCTAGAGGCAGAGCTAGTGAAAGAAGCATCAGGAAACGAGGGTTACCCATGAAAGAAATGGGACAGAGATCAGAGTGTCAGTCACCACCAGCATCTTCTGAACCAGCTGGGCTCAGGAGACATCAGAAACATTTGACAGCTTAGGAGAGATGAAGAAGTGCTTGGTTAATTCCACAACAGTGATCAGCACTAATTCTTGAAGCAGAGTCATTACAGCAACAGGAATAACAAGCTGGTAAGAAGCAACGCCTGCACACTGGGGATGAGTCAGCTAATTAGGCAGATAAAAGAAACATGCTGAGCAGGGCTTGTGGAAGCAACCTTGCTTGCCACTCCTTCTGTGAGCTGACTCACTCAGTGAACAGAGTATTGCCTTACTTGCTGCCTTGCAACCTGTCCTGCTAACCTGTGCTTGTTTTTTTCATCTAGAAACCCAGTCCCTGTCTCCTGTCCTGGCTTCCAAGGTTTGGCCCCTGAACTCCAGACCTTCCTGCCCCCATGCTTTTTGGATGGAAGCTTTGGCTTCTTGGCCCTCTACTGGGTTGTTGACTTTTCTCTTGTCTATTGCCTTGAGTGTTTGTGGTTACATCTGTGCATCCTGGAACTCCCAGGTAGAGTAAAAGTGCCAGGCTCTGCCCTGAACATGACATTTGATTTGATTGCTTATTATTGTGTCTGTGCATTCCAGAGGCTTGTGTACAGTAAACACCAGACCTGTCTTTGAATGCAACACTTTGCTGTGTACTTTGATCAGATCTGATTTTATGCTAATTTCATCTTTTCCATCTATCAAGAGTTGGGAGTGGTTTCCACTTACTCTGAGTGGATTGCTTGCTCTTTGGATTGGATCGTATTTTCATTTGATTGGATTTGTAACATCTGCTTTGTAACATCTGCTTTGTAACATCTGCTCCCACACACATTTCTATTGTTTTTAGCTTTTAATGCATGTGTGTGTATACACACATACATACCTGTAGCTGTACACTTCCTACATCTGATGATGTGAGCTCTAACTCATTAATTCTTACAATGAAATAAATTTTGTCACAATGCAACCATAAGCAGAGTCAACTTCAGTGGTTCTGGAAGGCTGTAAATCTGGTTAGGATTTGACTGTTAGCATTTCAGGTGCCAGTGGACTTCTGTTCAAACAGGACAGTTATTTAAGACATTATTTGAATGGACTAAAGTACCAAGGGCAGATTGACTATTATGATCACCAGGGGGGAAATCATGATAGGCTTAAGGTTTGCTGCCCTCTGCTGGCCCCACTTCTCCAAGGGCAGCTCCTCAATCAGTGAGGTCAGCCTCATCACCAGTCAGTCCTTCCTCCACTGGGGAGTGGCCTGGAAGGTGGCATAACCCTTTCCCCCCCCAGGCCATTTTGCCCTCTCTGTCTGCCTCTATGAAGTACTGTGCTTAATTTTATGGACAGAATGCAGTCCCTTTTTATTTCTGTCTGCCTCTCCCATTCTTTTCTCAGTGTTGTTCCATCTCTTACACATATCCAACCCAGACCCACATCAGAGCACCTCCACCACCACAGTCACAGCTACAATCCCACATACTAGAATCTTTGCTCTGCTTATTGTTTGGACTGCTGCCTCTGCACCCACCACATCTTGATGACAGTGAAAGGAGGGCTGGGGTATAAGAAAGGTGGAGGTGGACCACAGAGGTGGATTCTGCCCTTACCATATGTGTACAGCTGAGATTTCCCATTAACATTTATACACTTCTTTTGATTTAGCCAGTTTGGTGTAGTGGTTAAGGGAGGCAGGCTCTAATCTGGGAAAACTGTTTGATTCCCCACTCCACCACATGCAGCCAGCTGGGTTACCTTGGGTCAGTCACAGGTCTCTTAGAGCTGTTCTCCCAAGAGCAGTTCTCAAGGAGCTCTCTCAGGCCCACCTACATTACAAGGTGTCTGTTGTGGGACGGAGGAAGGGAAGGAGAACATAAGCTGCCCTGAGACTCTGAGTGAAGGGCAGGGTATAAATCCTTCTTCTCCTTCTTCTTTTTCTCCTTCTCATGAAATAATAACTGAAGAAGGGGACTATTTCTAATTCTTTTTAAAAACTGTACTTTAAGAATGATGCTAAAGATTTGAGCATAATATCTTAATTTTTCTCTTAATAATAACTTTAAAATGTTAAGGTTTATGAGATGATGATTTCTGCTGTTAGCAGCTAAAGAGCTGAACTTTTCAACCACGCTTCCAGATTTGTGTGTGTGTGCAGTAAATTGCTTAGTCACTGATCTTTCAACAGAAAGTGCACAGTTGCAAAGATCACGTAGGTTTTGCATGAAAGGTCCTTGGGTCTAACCATAAATGTCAAGAGTAATTTGGAGCTAACAGAATGAAGTGACTGGCTGCCCCTGACATACCACTGTACAGCTCAGCTCTGAATGATGGTCTGTGGAGTGCACAGTGATGACCTCTAGAGGCTAATGTCATATTCGAATGTAAATGAAAGTCTAAGGAAATAAAGGAAACTTTATCTCCTTTCATACTTTTAAGGGTGTATGCTCCTGATAGGAGTCATTTTAAAGGTTAGTTCATAAGTTACTGGACTAGTAGCTACCTTATCAATGGCAGGCAAAGACTCAAACTGACCCAGTAGCATCTATTTTTTTAAAAAAAGTTTGAGTTTTACACCCCACTGGGAATTTTCTCCTAACTATATTAATATGTGCCATGCCAGTTGAGACCCCGGTTGGTGTAGTGGTTAAGAGCAGCAGAAGAACCAGATTTGATTCCCCACTCCTTCACCTGAAGCCTCCTGGGTGACCTTAGACCAGTCGCATTCTCTTGGAACTCTCTCAGCCTCACCTACCTCTCAAGGTGCCTAGCGTGGGGAGAGGAAGGGAATGTGATTGTAAACTGCTTAGAGACTCCTTAGAGTAGAGAAAACTGGGGTATAAAAGGAACCATGATCTGAAAAGTGAAAGAAGAAGAGAAAGGGATAACATCTTCCCTGAAGTTCCCCAATTCCCATTATTTTTTCACCCTTGAGGGTCTTGTGATGGCTACCCCTACATCAGCTGTTGGAGGATTTCAGAGTGTCACTGGGAGAGAGGGAAAATGGGGACTGATCCATTTCTGCCAGCAGAAATTCCAACAATGGCTTTATAAGCACTTAGCCCCATCTTGGCATGCTAACAGTCAATCCAGAGTTATGGTCTTCTGCTGAGTTCAGTGGACCTGGAAGGGTGTAACTCTGCTTAGAACTGGTAAGGATACCACTTCCACACCAAGGTTCCAAGTTTTATACCCCATTGGGAATTTTCTCCTGGCTATTTTAGAAGGTACCATGTCAGTTGGCATTCAGAGAAGGGTTCTCCTGTCCACACCAAGTTTTATACCCCATTGGGAATTTTCTCCTGACTATTTTAGAAGGTGCCATGTCAGTTGGCATTCAGAGAAGGGTTCTCCTGTCCTGTAACAAGAAGTCTATTCTGCTGGGCATTAATCATGACAGTGTTTGGATTTGTATTTATATCCTTTATTAATATCCTTTATTTATATCCTTTTGCCATTTATGTTATTTGATATTATGGCCTCCTTATGCTGTCCTGAGTCGGCCTAGAAGTTAGCTCAGGCATGTTAAAAAAAAGATTTACAGGATGCCATTGCTGGCGATTCTTTTAAGCCTATGATATCCTATTGTCTGGGCAATCAAATTTTACTTTAGTTGGGGATACTGTTCTCTAAAGAGAGATTGTTCTGTCTCTTCTTGCAGAAGCTATTGTTATGAAGAAATCAAAGATTTTTCTTAGGTCATTCACTCATCAAAGGTATATTTGGAAAAGGATTACATGAAACTGGACTAGTCATCTAATATCTAGCCTTCTATGTAAAGACTTTAGTAGTTTTCCCTTATGACTTCAAATTAATATGTAAAGATGCTGGTCAGCAGAAAGCATTTTCCAGGCTTCTTGCTTGAGAACATTTGTAATTTGAAATTATTGTTTTGAGTTGCTTTGTTTTTACAAACAGAAATATGTACTTTTAATGTAGAACTTGAAAGCTGACTTGCATGGCTTTGTATCTTTGTGAGATATAAAAGTCTATAAGAAATGGGAAATACTGTGATAGTCCTTTGAAGATAGACTATCTGTATATTTGCATTCCATAAGATGAGAATTCAGTGCCTGTAACTGAGACAGCCTGGAAGTCACAACCATGAGTGGGTGCTTTACCTTTGCAGCACATGAAGCCTGAGTCTGCACATATACCAGAAAAAGCACTAATGGCTTTTATTCACACAATTTGGTGGCCAGGTATAAAAAACAAAGGGGAAAATAATCCTAGCCAAGGACTACATGAGCCTTTGTGATAGGACAGGCTTGAAGAACAATTATGTGAACAAACAGATGTGACCAATGCAACAAATGAAGTGGCTTTAAGAAAGTGACAGTCAGTCGCAAGGCTCTGGTAATCTATAAATAAACACCACTGTCTCTTATAAAAGCAAAGAATGCACTGTTTAAACAGAAATACCAATATCAGTGGTACATAGTAGTGGAATGAATTTGATGCTTACAGTTTGTGAGTGAAAGTTACTTTTAAAATGCTGATATATTCTACTAGGAATAAGGCCCATTGCGGAAATAAATACAACAAGCTCTAGAAAGAGGCTCTGGGAGACTGCCCCAGCCTTGGGCACTCAGTGTCAATTTGCTGTGGCAACTTCAGCAGGGTATAATGAAAGAGTACACCATTTTTTCCTGGGAAACGTATCTCTTCCATCTGAAGAGCAGTTGTAATTCTGCCTGATCTCCATCCCTCAACTGGAGACTAGCAACAATGGTTCCCCATGAGGGAATGGCTGGCTTGGAGGGTGGAGTCCATGGCATTGTACCTGTCTGAGGTCCCACCCCTCCTCAAACCTCATTCTCTCCAGGCTCTACCCCTCAAATCTCCAGGAATTCCCCAACCTCGACTTGGCAACCCTATCTCCCTCCCAGCCAACCATCAACCTACCGTTATCTGCCCCCTGGCTTCAGCTTTCCATCTCCTCCCCCTCCCTCCTAGACAGCAGGTGTAATTCTGAGTAAACTCCAGCCCCCACTGGGAGATGGGTATCAATAGTTCCCCATGAGGAATGGCTGGCTTGGAGGGTGGGGTCTATGGCATTGCACCTGTCTGAGGTCCCACCCCTGAGAGCCAGTTTGGTGTAGTGTTTAGGTGCGTGGACTCTAATCTGGGGGAACCGGGTTTGATTTCCCACTCCTCCACTTGCACTTGGCTGGATGACCTTGGGCAAGCCGTAGTTCTGATAAGAGCTGTCCTTGAAAAAGAGCAGTTTCTGTCAGGAGCTCTCTCAGCCCCACCTTGTGGGGAGGGGAAGGGAAAGGAGTTTGTAAGCGACTCTGATACACCTTTGGGTAGTGAAGGGTTTGGTATAAATCCAATCTCCTCTCCTCCTCTCCTCTCTCCTCAAACCTCACCCTCTCCAGGCTCCATCCCTCTAATCTCAAGGAATTTCCCACCTGGAGTTGACAACCCTATTTCCCTCCCAGCCAACCGTCAACCTACCA
>NW_015167571.1:120856-122862 GCF_001447785.1 Gekko japonicus | reverse complement strand
GTATATTCTGTAGACCATATCAGTTGGATTGCAGACTTCATCTGTATCTTCTGTGTCAATATATTTCAGAAAAATAAATGTCATATCAGTTTGCTCTTCCATCTGGTTGATCTGTTGTGTAAGCAGGTCAAACTTAAGTTGCACAGTGTCAGGACCCACAACCAAACAATGGAACACACACTTCCAAGAAAGGTTTTGCTTTATTGTCAGTACTATGGTTGCAGTAACATGGTCACTGTTAGGAATGGCTAGCCAGGAACAAGCATACAATAGTATAGCAGATTCAAAAGGTTCCCCCACCACCACCTGTGGGCCAATCGCCCCTGTTCCCATGGGCAGAAAAGAGTAACCGACCCTCAGCTGAGAAATGAAACTAGTCTCATGGTTAATTACAGTGGAGACACTACAGAGGCAGGAGTACAAGGTCAGAGGTAACCAGGGAAGAAGCGAGAGGAAAGGAATGTGGCACCAACTCGTACACAGGTCAGGCAGGCGAATCCTAGGCTTATAAACCATACGGCAGCATAGCTGACAGCGCCACCCCTCAAGTATCCAGGAATTTCCCAACCTGGAGTTGGCAACCCTATCTCCCTCCCAGCCAACCATCAACCTACCATTATCTGCTCCCTGACTTCAGCTTTCCATCTCCTCCCTCTCACTCCTAGAGAGCAGGTATAATTGTGAGTGATCTCCAGCCCCCACCTGGAGATTGGCAACAATGGTTCCCCATGAGGGACTGGCTGGCTTGGAGGGGGGAGTCTATGGCATTGCACCTGTTTGAGGTCCCACCCCTCCTCAAACCTCACCCTCTCCAGGCTCCATCCCTCAAATCTCCAGGAATTTCCCACCTGGAGTTGGCAACGCTATCAGGACTAGCCCCAATGAGTTTTCTCCCAAAGGCCAAAAAAGGTGTGGAAAGGGCCTTTTACTGACAGAACCTGGTTGCCTAGCAACAGACACTGAGGAGAAAGTACAGTGGGCGGGGGAGGTTATGCTGAAAGTTCCTTTATTTTTTTACTGACAGAAGTTAGTTGCCTGCCAAGAGCCACTGAGGGGACAGTGCGTCACAGTTAGGCCCACACAGGAGCCAAGAGAAGTGTCTTCCTCAGGAGAGAGTCTGGCTTTCCAGGAGCCGCAGCTCATTTCTTCCAGGCCAGACCCTCCCAGGCGCTGCTGCTGCTGCTGAAGGACGGTGGGTTGAAAGATGCTGGGCAGCCTTCTCTGTGGTGCAGCCGCTGAGCTATTGCTCTGACAAAGCGCTGGCCTTGTGGCCGAGAGAGAGTGGCCGCGAGGGGCAGTGAAGTTGAGTGCTTCCCCTGCTTGCTAGGTCTGCCTCCTTCTCCCCCGTGGAGGGGTTGCCGCTCCCTCGGCGGAGCGTCCAACCCCTTTGCCGGCTCCCTCTGGACTGAGAGCAAAATGCTGGTTGCCAGCTTTGTGGGCGGGGCCGAGCCAACGCAGCGAGGCAATGCAGCCAGGGGATTGAGAGTCCGCGAGAGTGGCAGCTGAGCCGGTGAAAGGCTGTGGGAGCATATCCAGGAGTCACACCAAAACTCTTTTATATATAAGGAGAGATATGAAATTGATCAGTCCCAGAAACTCAGAGATGATAACCTTCTGAAGGAAACAAAAAAATTGTTTAAAATTCAATTAATTTCATAGGTTTTTGCTGGATGCAAATTAGATATTAAATATTCATTGCTGTAAAAGAATATTTAAACTTGAATCATGGCTTTGAAAAGCATGACTAGTTTCATCTTATTCATATGGCTTTCATTTCATATTTTAATGATCTAGTTATTTGTACAGCCTAGGAGATAGACATGTAGTGATTAAAATGTGAAAGAAAGTTCCATCAGAAAAATAAGCAACCTGTGGTGAGACTGCTAATTAAGGAAGAATTAACCTGAGGAGAGGGACCAATTAGTTCATGTTTTTTTCCCCCAAAGAGACTAAAACACAGGTTAGGCAGCTGCCACACTGTTGAAAGACCACTGAATCAATACAGT
>NW_015167571.1:95490-120080 GCF_001447785.1 Gekko japonicus | reverse complement strand
CAGATATGCAGACGATACCACTCTAATGGCAGAAAGTGAAGAGGACCTAAAGAGCCTCCTGCTCAGAGTAAAAGAGGAGAGCACAAAACTGGGCTTGAAGCTCAACATCAAAAAAAACTAAGATCATGGCATCCGGCCCCATCACTCCTTGGCAAATAGAAGGGGAAGTCGTGGAAGTGGTGACAGACTTCACGTTCCTGGGATCCCAGATCACTGCAGACTGTGACAGCAGCCATGAAATTAAAAGACGCCTGCTCCTTGGGAGGAAAGCGATGGCGAATCTAAACAGCATGATAAAAAGTAGAGACATCTCCCTGCCAACAAAAGTCCGCATGGTCAAAGCAATGGTATTCCCAGTAGTAACGTATGGCTGAGAGAGTTGGACTATAAGGAAGGCCGAACGCCGAAGAATAGATTCTTTTGAACTATGGTGCTGGAGAAGACTCTTGAGAGTCCCTTGGACTGCAAGAAGATCAAATCAGTCAATCCTAAAAGAAATCAACCCTGACTGTTCCCTGGAAGGCCAGATAATGAAACTGAAGCTCAAATACTTTGACCACCAAATGAGAAGGGAGCACTCACTGGAGAAGACCCTGATGCTGGGAAAGATTGAAGGTCAAAGAAGATGGGGATGGCAAAGGATGAGATGGTTGGACAGTGTCAGCGACGCAACGAACATGAAATTGAGCCAACTTCAGAGGACAGTGGAAGACAGGAGGGCCTGGCGGGAGCTGGTCCATGGGGTCGCGAAGAGTCGAACTCGACTGTGCGACTGAACAACAGACTTTGGTCAGTTTCTTCCACCCAAAACATTAACACATTGTTCATATCACATGTATCACTAAGAAACAAAGGCCATGCTGTAACCCTCCTTTTGAGGAGATCATGAGTTAAATGATACAATGCAGAGACTGCAGAATGGTAGTGATTCCTTTCCCCATATGCAATTTCAAAACGTTTAATATTTACACAAGTAGAGCTGCCAGCTCTGGGTTGGGAAATTTTTGGAGATTTGGGGGTGAAGCCTGGAGAGGGCAGGATTTCAGGAGGGGAGAGACCTCAGCAGGATGCAATGCCATAAAGTCAATAACATCTATCACAGCATTCTTCTGGATTGCCTTTTGGGACTGGAACTGGGAGATCATGTTCTGAAGTGGTTCCTACCTTGAGGGTAGGTTTCAGAGTATGGATGGGCACAAACTGGCTCATGAACTGAAGTTCATGATGAATTTTGAGCTGTTTATGCTTCATGAAGTCAAGTTTGTAGCAGAACTTTCCACAAACTTTCAAACTGTCCGTAGAGGTGCATGCCAGTTCCTGAGCAGACACATTTCCAGATAGACTGTCTCCACTCAATCAAAATGTTTATAAAACATCAAAGCAACAACTTGGAGGGCATGTAGAGAAGCATCTGGGGGAGGTCCCCTGTGACTTTGATGTCTCTAGCTTGCACAGGATCTGTTCTATACACCTGAACTTCCTGAATGTACACCTGTCAAAATGACAGAAGCAGGTTCAGGAAGTGAAGCAGGTTCAGGAAGTTCAGGAGTGCGTAAAATGGATCCTGTGCAAGCTAGAGACAACATACTGGCAGGGGATCTCCAGCTGCCTCTCCTCTACCTGCCTTCAAAGTTTGGGGAGGATTGGATTCATAGGATCCGAGTTATGTCCCCCCCAAAAAATGTGCCCCCAGGAAAGTGCTTTCTGGGGAAATTACAGATGATGTTTGGTGTCTCTAGCAGTCGGGGGGGCATTCTACTACTTCACAAATTGAACCCGCTCATGAGATGGCCAAATTTTTTTGATGGTCCATGGTTTGTGAATGGGGCATGCCATGAAGCACAAACCAAACTGCATTTTCCTGGTTCATGCCCATCCCAATTTCAGAGTATGGGGCAGGGGGGCCGCTGCTCCGCTACTTGGCCTGTGGCCTATGCGATTCCTCAAGGTTTCATATTGTCCTTGCTTTTTTGTGTAGAGGAGCAAACAACGCACACCTAGTTCTGTTTGGCTGAAGGCCTCTTTATTAACAGTAACTGCGGGGCAGGTAACTTTGGAATAAGGAATAACATTACTGAACTAAGCTGTTTCTAGAGGCCTGGTTCTGCAGATTCTTAGTAAGCTCTGCACTCCTGCAGGCCGCTAGCAGGGAGATTGAGAAGCTTGCTCTGAGGCTTACTGGGGTAGCCTCTTAAAAAGGCAGTACACAACCCTCTTCCTCCCAGGTAGAATATTTAGCTGCCTCTGTAGTCTTCTCCTTTGGCTTGATTCAACTGCAGTCTCAGCAGAGAAAACCTCTTCCTCAGATAACTCAGTAATAAGATCACCACTTCCTTTCGATGAAGGAGGGTGATACTTATTGGCAGGATCATGATGGCCTTCTCCAATTAATTGTGAACCTGATGTTGGCTGGTTGATTTCCTCAGAAAGTTTCACTGAGGAATTAGGAGTGTCTGTGTGACCACACAGTTGGTCCATGTGGCATCTCCATAACAGTCCATCTGTGATCTGCACTCTTTTAGATGGAACCCTCTGTGAACCATTTCTATAGCTCCGAGCCCATGCTGGTTCCTGAGGAGAGAAGGTAGGCAGATTTAGACTGCAAGTCACTTGCAATATCAGGCTGAACATGGTCTAGGCATGTCCTGAGACAACGTCCCATAAGCAACTCAGTGTACATGTTGTGCCAACAGGAATCTTGCAAATTTGGTTGCTCAGTCCCCAGAAACTATCCTTTTTAATGCACTGAGATACAAGTCCTCCCCACCTGTAAACATGCATTAGGGCAAGTGTCCAGAAAATGAAATAAAACCTCACATTGCAGCTTGTTAGGACTTAGGGATTGACTGTGGGTCTTGTATTGATGGCCCCGATATTCAGTTCTAGCCTGATGATTCTGTAATACCAAAACTGGATACATCTCTATGAATATACTATTGCAGCTCTTGTATGATATTACCTTTTCTCTTAAGCTTTCACTGTGCTCTCTTGTCTGGAAGAAATAGGCTCAAAAGATAATGCTTGAAAGTTTCATTACGTATTGGTTTACCACAAAGGAATTGTCACTCCTCATAGTTACTCAAATTACATTGTTTCTAAACCAAACATGTTTTCCCCATCTCAGTACCTATAAGTCAGTAGACAAACACACAGCTCCCCAGAGAGAGTACATTCTTGATTCTACAGTTCCCAATTTTGAAACACTAGAGACAGGCTACTGTGTGAGCAAGCGTCAGAGTGAACATGACAGACAGACCGAGGCCATAGAAAAACCCTGATTCTGTATTACAAAAAATAAAGCTTAGCTTTAAGTGACTAGGAAAGTGAAGGAAGCTAGTGAAGTGTTTATAAGTGTCATTTCTGTTTTAGATATAGACTTTTTCATAACATCTTAAAGACGATAATACTCCAAATCTAAGGCTCAAACAGATATATTTCAATATGTGCAAGAAATAGTTTAATCAAGCACAACACACACCCAAGTACAGGGAAATGTATCAGAATGCCTCTACTTCATCCAAAGTGAGCTACTAATACTACTTACACTCATGCCTGTAGCTACAGTGGGGCATCTTGGGGCCTGGCCCCACGACTTACTGCCAAGGCCCCCCTGACTTCCCATCCAGCCCAGGCCCCCCCAACTTCCCATTTTTAAATTTTATTTGTGGTGCTCCCTTTGGGGGTGTGTGCAGGGTGCCCCCTGACTTTTTTAAAGGCCCCCTGAATTTAAAAAAATCCTGGCTATGGGTCTGCTTACACTAAGAGCCTCTGTAATGGTTTCCTTTTATTGATTGTAAAGACATTCGGTCCAAATGCTTTAGTAATCATACTATGCTTATGTAAACTATTCCCTGTGACTATTTAGATTCCTCTTTTTGTAGGCGTGTCTTCCTTTTTCTTACACACTAATCAGACCCAGCTTTGGTTTTTCCCCCCTTGTTAGTTTCCAGTATCATGGAAGAAATAAAACAAGTAGGAGATACAGTCCTCTTTCATATTCACACTGTGAATAAAGGGACTACAACTTCCATGGGACCAAATGGATTAGTGCATTTCTAACAACTGGGAATGTTTAACCAGTGATCATGAACCAAGCTAAAAGAAAGGTAAGCCTGGAGACAAACAGTGTATCAGCACAGAAAATCCTTTTAGAAGCAGTGGCTGAATCAGTAGGTTTTGCTTGATGTTTCCTTGCTGTTGATGTCATTTTTCCAAGATCCTACTCACGTAAGAGCTTGTATTGCATTTGGAACAACCAGGTACAAGGCATCCAGGGGGAGGCATTGATGTTTTTTCAGAGAATTGTCATGAGAATACAGAGAGGTTTGCCCAAATATAAAGTAATAGCAAAGAAAAAAAATAGAGAAAGAACAAGCAGGTCACTTGTGGGGTCCCTTCATTTCCCCCGTATCCCCTTCCCCACACTGCATCCTCTTTCTCTCCTCGCTGCCCAAATAATCTCCTTTTTCCCTGCTTCCTTCTCTCGTTCCAACTCACCAACTAACCTTTCTTTGACCCCCCCCCAGTTTTCAGCTTTATTTATTATTAACTTCATTTATACCCCACCTTTCATTTCAATCCAAATACCTATTGCCATAAAAAGAAAAAAGGTACAACATGGCCAATTTACAGAGAATTTCAATTATAAAAACCATCAAGCATCACGTAGAAAAGCTAGACTTTTGCTCCCTGATCATTATGGCAGCCAAGAGGAACCTTGCAACTGAACTTGTAATGTGGGGACATCGGTCAGATAGTAAAAGAGATACTAACTTCACCTCAGATAGACCGTGAAAGTTAGACACACTAGGTTTAATTATACAGTCCCGCACTTCCCCATAAAAATCACGATGAAGTAGAACATGGGCTACTGTTTCTAGGTTCCTTCCTTTACATGGACAAAGTCTTTCTTGATAGGGAGTGTTGGCAAACCTCCCAGACAATACTGCTGAAGGTAAAACATTGAGTCTTGCTAACATAAAAGAGCAGCATAACTGGGGTGAGGTACTCTGGGAAAGGTAAGCAGCAGGCATTTCATATTCTGGAAAGATACCAAATGCTAAAGGGGAGCAAGTTTTGTGTTCAAAAGAACAGATAGTCTGTTTCTCAATATCTAGAATCCTCTGTTTCAAAATTCTAAATGCCTGCGTTTCACTTAACATGCAGAGGTTGTCCAAAGAGACACCTATAGAATGTATTTTCTTTTGAATTTGACAATACTGGTTGGAAACAAAAGAATCAGCTAGCATCATATGGATATAGCAAGCAGGTTCCACCCTGAAGTGTAGGCATAGCCAAAACTTTAAGGTTAATAGCCATGCCCTAGTCTCAATCAGATGCATTCCAGTCTCTAAGCACATTGTAGCACAGCTAACACAGTTGGGGACCCCACAAATATGGCGTAAGAAGGTTGTCTGGATTTGCTCAAGCTGGGTATTAAAGGTGCTAACCCAAATGGGGATTCCGTATAATAGCTGGGAAATTGTTTTGGCATTAAAGACACGAATGGCAGCTAGGACAAATTGACTGCCCTTCTTATAAAAGAAACTAACCACCTCAGATGAACTGCACCTTGCTGAGATGACTGCTTGATTGTGTTGTTCTGTCTGGTTTCTCTTCAGATCGCATAAATATTCCACCTTTTACCCCACCTTTCTCCCCAATGGCAACCTGAACCAGTTTACATCATTCTCCTCTCCTCCATTTTATCACCACAACAACTCTAAGAGAGTGACTGGCTCAAGGTCATGCATCAAGCTTCCATGGCATAGTGGGGATTTGAACATGGTTCTCCCAGATTGTAGGCTAACATTCTAACCACTGCACAACACTAGCTCTCAGTTTCCCCTCCTTCTCTTCCACTGGCAGCCTGTTCCTGGGAAAAGTCTGGCCAAGTTGAAAACTGTGTGGTAGCAACTTGACCAGGCCAAGTTGTGTGGAAGCTGCTGTTGAGTTATGTGGCATCAAGTCATTTGTTAGCCACTGCTGCACTGGTTTTGCAAATTGCATGTTAGCAAATTGCATGGTGGTTACTGCTGGGCCTCTGCCCTGAAAAGTTCTCCCTCTAGGGTGGGATTGGAGCACGGTGGCCAAAATAGCCCTGGAAAGGGCCCTCCCTGTGCAATTTACTGGCAGAAACAAAGGTTCAAAGGCTGGCAATATTGTTGTGGTTACTTGGCGACCTCCACAATGGCCACTGAGTTCTCCTTTCTTAAAGGTACAGGTGCAGCATCTATTGGGGAGGAGTAAGCACCTAGTTTTTAAATTTTAATTTGGATATTTTCTCAGGTCTATAGAAAGATCTGTCTTGTCTGTTCATGGCTTTAGTTTCCAGATTGACATATGGGGCCATATTAAGTATTAGATATATTGACTAGGAAAGCAAATAAAAATGAAATGAGAAAATATGCTTAGTATAGGGAAAGCTAAAAGGGAAAGGGTTAAGCACTGCAACAGTCAGTGTAATGAACAGAACAAAGGAATGTTGCTCTCTGTACAGCTTGGAGTATTTAGTTGGAAGATTCAAAAGAAATGGTAATTGAGAGAAAGGAAAATTGTTATAGAAGATATGCATAAAAGAAAAATAATAGATCAAGAACAATCAAGGGGAAAGATCAAAGTAATAAAAGTTTATGACGCAGTGAGCACAAGTGCATGAAGAAGACATTCAGAAGATTTTAAAGCTAAAAGCCAAGTGAGTGATTTCAGGCAGAGAATGAATGTATATTCTGTATACACACTCTGATAATGTATGGAAATCTAAGGGCAGAATCTGGGAAAGAAACAACAGGAAGGTCAACGGGCGCAAATGATCAAGGTGGCAAAAGCAGAAGAGCAACATGCATCAAATGGTTAGACCAATGGCATAGCGTGGGGGGGGCCCACAGGGGTGGTCATCCCAGGTGCAAAATTCTTAAGAGCGCAAAAATTCAAAAGAAAAAAAAGTAGTAACAATAAATAAAAAATAGTGTGCCTCCCCCTCACACAGAAAACCTCCCAATGTTCAAACATTCTACATAGTTTTTCAACATGATGGGGCAAATAAACATTGCCACATAACATTTTACAATATTTTTCTTGCTAATTACAGCCATACTGTCCTCATGTAATCCTTAAAGTTTCTCAAAACTTATAATGCCTTTTTAACCATCACTGTTTCAACTGCCAGTTGTGAAAGAAGTTTCTCAAAACTTAAATTAATCAAAACATATCAGAGATCTACAATGAGCCAAGAAAGACTGACTGAGCAACCTAGCAATACTGTCAATTGAGAGAGATTTCAATGTCGATTTCAATACTATAGATTGAAAACTTTGCACAAATTAAAACCAGGCGATTTAAAATAAATCTGAGTACACTAGCATTAAATTCATTTTACTTTAATTACATCAGTATTTTCTTAAAGTACAATACATGTGCTTGAGGAGTAAGGGGTTCAATACTGGACTGGTGGAAGGGACTCATGGAGTTCTAATGGTCCACAGGTTAGGGGGCGCAATACTTGCCTTGCTGGCAACCCATGCTATGCCACTGGGTTTGACAGACGTGACAGCACAGCCTTGGTGTTTGCATTGTGTGGCTTTCTCTCCCTTGTGATGTCATTCACTTAACAGCTCACTCATCCCTGCCTTCTGACATCAGTAATGTCATAACCCCCTTCACACATTACAGTGAACACAGGTTCATCCTCCCTGTATGTGCCTATAACTGTAAGAAACAGACATTGCACTTTCATTTTACAAAAGAATTCAGGGTCCTGGATAAATCTGGGGTCTAAAATCACACACTGAACTATACATGCATTGAACATTACATGAGAATTATCACACAGATGAAGGGAAATCAAGTGTACCCTGAAAAGAGATTGTACATGGGTTCACTGTAACTTGTGAACTGGGCTTTAATCCCAGTTACACTTGCTTGCTTTGCCTCTCCATGCAGTTAAGATGATCCTGCATACTCAGGACGCATCATATCACATTAAGAACGTCTTTACAGCATTTTCTTCTACATACATCTTAAAGTTATTTTATTTAACGTGCAATGATTTTTATTCAGTGACATTACAGCCCATTTGTGGTGTACAAGTTAATTCTTCAGAGCTGCATATTGTTAGACTAACTACTCCATGTCACTCATTCCACTCCCCGCAGTAGCAAAGCCTAATATAAAGAATGCTAGTTTATTGTGAGTGAGAAGTACTGTGGAAATTCAGAAAGAAACCAGTGCATTAAGAAAATGGTTGATTCTAGACTCAGTGTATTTATTTATGAGCCAGTGCATTAAGAAAATGGTTGGAGACACAATCATAAATGATTCTAGACTCAGTGTATTTATTTATGAAGGGTCTTTTAGTTCCTTTTCCAGCATAAGCTCAGGAAAATGCCAAAAGCAAAGGCAGTAAGGATCACATGAGGCCAATATGTTTTATTGTGTGTTTAATAAATATTTGATTGTTCCAATATGTATAAAATTTTGCAGGGCTCCCCAAAATGTGGCTCTTGGGCATGGGAAACTCTTGAGCGTACAGTGGTATGTTAAATGAGGGTCTGCGATAGGAGGTGAGAATCAGCAAAAATCTATCCTTTCCAACAAAGATGAGCGGGAGTGCCCATTTGCTAATGGAAGATGCGTTTGGATCCAGAACATTTAGTGGTACTACTCAGTGTTAAGGGAGCTTGGGAGAACAATTTCTACATCCCCAACCAGAGTCACACACAACCAGCATCATATGTGCCAAATGAACAACAATATGTAAAAACGTGTGCACTAGTAAACATATCAACAACTGAATGTGCCAGGAACTGAATAGTTTCAGATGATTCCAGGATTGATCTTGGTGTCAGAATATTTTTCATCCATGAGAAGATTTTTTTGCTCAAGGATATGAGTCAGCCAGTTTGTGGTAGTTGTTTGAATGGCCTTTTGTGTGTGTGTATGAGAGAGAGAGAGAGAGAGAGAGAGAGAGAGAGAGAGAGAGAGAGAGAGAGAGAGAGACTGCCTTATACTGAATTAGACCATTGGTCGATCAAAGTTAGTATTTTCTATTCAGACTGGCAGCAGCTCTCAAACAGAGATCTTTCACATCACCTGCAACCTGATCCTTATCTGAAAATGCTGAGGATTGATTCTGGGACTTTCCTCATGCCAAGCAGATGCTCTACAGAGCCCCTCCTCTTAGCTGTTGTTCAGAAAAAGTGTGGATGAGTTTAGCACTTTATTTTATAGGGGGTACGATGGAGTACTTATGAGTCATCTTCAGTCATGACTCATAAATCTTTATACTTTCTGGGTTTCATAAAGCTTTTGAGATGAACTCCGAAGATTTCAGTGATAATACATGGTTTGCAGCAAATAGTGATCCACTGGAGAAGGAAATGGCAACTGACTCCAGTTTCTTTGCCAAGAAAACCCCAATGACCGTAACAAAGGCTAAAAGATATAACGCCGGAAGATGAGCCCCTCAGGTCAGAAGGTGTCCAATATGCTACTGGGGAAGAGCAGAGGGCAAGGCAAGCAACCCCAGAAAGAATGAAGCAGCTGGGCCAAAACTGAAAGGACGTTCAGCTGTGGATGTGTCTGACTGTGAAAGGAAAGTCTGATGCTGCAAAGAACAATACTGCATAGGAACCTGGAATGTAAGATCTATGAATCAAGGTAAGCTGGATGTGGTCAAAAATGAGATGGCAAGACTGAACATAGACATCTTAGGAATCAGCAGGACTCTTTTTGTAGCAGAAACTCCTTTGCATATTAGGCTACAAACCCCTAATGTAGCCAATCCTCCAAGAGCTTACAGAGCTCTTCTTACAAGGGCTACTGTAAGCTCTTGGAGGATTGGCTACATTAGGGGTGTGTTGCCTAGTAGAAGAAGAGAAGAAGAGAAGAAGAGAAGAGATTGGATGTATACCCTGCCCTTCACTACCCAAAGGAGTCTCAGAGCGGCTTACAAACTCCTCTCCCTTCCCCTCCCCACAACAGACACCCTGTGAGGTAGGTGGGACTGAGAGACCTCTTGACAAAAACTGCTCTTTTTTCAAGGACAGCTCTTATCAGAACTATGGCTTGCCTGACTTTCAGTTTTCGGCACCTCGATGATGGACACGTCTCTCGGTTCCTCCGAGAGATGTTTGCCATGAATCGGGGATTAGGAGGGAGCGCGATTGTGCGCACTCCCCCATGGAGTTCATAGGCAATGGACTCCTAGCAAGGGGGCTTTGGAGAGCCCTACCTCCTGTCAACAGCCGGCACAGGGGGGCTACTCTCTGTCCCGAAGGTCCTGCCCTGATTCCCAGTATTGGATTTGAAGAGACCACCGGGACAAGTGTATGAAGGTTTGGCGATTTTACTCTGCCTAACGAGATCCCAGGGAGACCTGCTGGGTCGTTTTTGAAGATGGATGAGTGAGTTTAAGTTAAAGCGAGACATCGGAGCCCTGTTGCAAAGCCCCCACAAATTAAAGGGGGAGGGGACGCCCTACCCCCTCAAGCAATTGAATGAAGCGGGATGATGGGGGACTGAGCTAACAGTGGCAATGAATTACAGTAGAAGGACTAGATCATGTGGGATTAGTTGGTTACCATTTTGCGGGGCTAAGCAGGAATTTTTGGGCCTCTTTCAGATTGGCCATGAGGGGGCCTTTTTTTGCCTGCTTCACGTGGTCAAAGGGGGTGAGGTTGGGGGCGTGGCGACGCATGCTAGAAAATTGCCGCTTAAAGCTACCGCTCTGAGAACTCCCTCCCCTTTCTAATTAACGAACTACGACCAAGTTATTGATCTTGACAACAAATATATGGAGAAGGAAAGCCGATCGATTCCCCACCCAGACGCTTCAAAAAATCGGAAGGTACAATCTAAAATATCATTTAAATCGGGCTCCCCTGTTTTGAGCTCACGTCGCCTAATCACAGCTAAAATGGTGCCGACTACAACGGGCGCGGAGAAAGTGGCGGCCCCAGTAACGGCGGAGGTCTTAGATGTGGCTCTTGACAAAATGAGGAAAATGATTTTTGAGGACTTTTCCAGCATGATTAAGCCACGAAATGAACAAATAGACACAATGCAAAAAGATTTAACTGACACCAGAGCTGTCGCAGAATGCGCTATGAGTAACAGCCTAATTAATCAAAATGACATAAAAGATATACACCATGGGGAGGACGTCCTGGTAGAAAGGGCTCTAAAATTAGATCTTTCCACACGCCAGAATAACCTGAAACTGAGAGGCCTGAGTGAGAAAGCGGAGGGTCTAGAAGATCTAACGTTCTTCATTTCAAACTGGCTGTCCAAAGAAATAGCTGTGGAGGGGGACATTTTACCAGCCATAACAAAATTGGGATCCATAAATGCACTTAAAAACAAACCTTCAAGAGACATACTGGTGACTGTTCCAGATCTCAGATTCAAACAATTAATAATACAAAAAGCAAGACAGAAGGGACATCTTATTTACAATGGAGCAAAAGTAGAAATTTACCCAGATCTTCCCCCTGAGGCACTTGAGAAAAGATGAGAGCTGAAGCCCATTACAACGAAGCTGATAGAAGCGAACAGAAGATACAAGTGGATCTCGCCATTTATTTTACAACTTACTCATAATGGGGAAAATTACCGAGTAACATCGCTGGAGGAAGGAACATCGCTGCTTCGTCTACTCAATTCAGAGGTCCCTATGGACATTTCACTTAAATCTCAAAAGAGACGGCATGAATCTCAATCTCCACCACCGCAAGAGATCAAGGTCCCAGCGCGTGCACCTCCCTGATCCTAACAGGCATTCAACAGTCTCCTCATAGATCGCAGCCAGGAAGGCTGTAGATTTTACACATTGTTTAATTCATTGTTAGTGTAAAGCGAGTTCTAAAGTTTTTGATGTGAGTTTGATAAAGGTGTTGATATTGTCAGGTTAAAAAGAGGGCAAGCACATAAAAAGGGGAAGGAAGGGGGGAATCATTCACCATGTAACATGCAGTGCTTTATGCCTAAAAGCTCATTAAGCAACATTGACAAAGCATAAAATTTTTGTGTGTGGTTGTATTATGTTTTGTTAGCTTAACTTCTTGATGGGTTGTTTTTAAAAATTCATGGTTTTAGCTTTAAATGGGGGGGGGAGTTCAAATAGAGTGGGCAGTTCTTAGCCTCATTCTAAAAGTTGAGTTCCCAAAAAGTTTTACTGGGTTCTGCAAACCCAGTCTTTTGCATTTTAGCTGCAAGAGTTTAGGAAACTGTTTGAATTTCTTTTTACTCTTAACTGTAACAAATAACTTAAGGAAAAATCAACGGAATTAACTTATTAAACAATTATTTAATTTTTTTCATTAATCAATTATAGAATTTCAGCCAGTGGATTAATTGTAAGTAAATCAGCAAATTTTAACAACATTAATTTATATGTTAATTAATTACTCTACTGATTAGGGGTTGTTTTTCAGTGGGTTAGTGGATTGTTATAATCAACAAAGGATAATATTATTGGGGAAGAGGGAGGAGAAGGAGGGAGAAAGGTGAACGTATTTTTAATTTTTGACTTAATATTGAATAATATATACCAGTGTACAAACAAAATCAAGAGACCTGTTTCTCTTGAAATTTTATTTCCTTTTAGACTCAAAGTGGTAACAACTTGTGGGCACTTTATCCTGTTTAGGAGAGTCAACTATTTAAGTATTTTGATAATTTGGTAATTTTAGCACACTAATTGTTTATCTTTCTTTCTTTCTTTCTTTTCTTTCTAATTTTATTATTATTAGTGACAGTTCTATTGATTTAATTTACTGATATCTGACAAGATGCATTCAGAAGGAATCTAATAGGGGTAAGTAGGACAAGCACTACCATACAATAAACATTGACATCTGAGTTTGTGAAGATACAGATCACCAAATTAGCCAAAGTACTTTTCTAAATCTAAATTTAGGATTTTAGAAGTTACATAAGTTATACATATTTTGTCATAGATTACCTCATTTTATCACTAGAGTTTTATAATCTCAACTTGACCATCTATATTACACAAGAACACACACTGCTCCAACATGACTTCCAACGAGTTAAAAATAGTGTCAGCAAATGTACATGGTATAAACAATTTGATTAAATGTAAACGTATTCTGAAGAGCAAAGCTGATATTGTGCTTTTACAAGAAACTCACCTTAGAAACATTAATGAGTTTGTTTTTAAATCTCCCAAATATCCAATCCAGTATCTAGTGCCAGGAAACTCCAAATCAAGGGGGGTAGCGATTTTAATTTCGAGGACCACATGATTTACATTCTCAGCCTAACTTAAAGACCCAAATGGCAGATTTTTATTTGTGAAAGGAACCCTGGACAACAGACCAGTTACAATAGCCATACTATATGCTCCAAACGATGGCCAACTAAATTTTATAAAAACTACATTAAATAAGCTAACCAATTTTTCTGACGGAAAGATTATAATGGGAGGTGACTTCAATCTCCTGGTAGATAGATAATTAGATAGATCTCGTCACAATTCCCATCTGAAGAGAAGTAAGAACAGGTTCACAGGGCTAACTGATATATTTTGTGAGAAAGACCTATTAGACATCTGGAGAGAATTGAATCCTACAGTCAAAGACTTTACATACCATTTAGGGCACCATCAAATATACACAAGAATTGATTTTATATTGCTCTCTACCTCATTACAAAATAGAGTTATTTCCGTCTCCATAGAACCATCAAATTGGTCTGATCGTGCTTGGTTAGACTGCATATTACTCCCATATGACCAAACAAAGAAGACTAGACACTGGACTCTTAATGTCTCTTTATTAGCTGATCCATGTATACAACAAGAAATAGAGCAGGATATCAAGCAATATTTTAAGGACAACGATCCGATTCATGTAACTCCCTCTATTAGATGGGATGCCCTCAAACTGGTTCTCAGAGGGATTTTGATCTCTAATTCATCCTATCAGAAAAAACAGAGACAAAAATTAGAATTAGAACTCTTAGACAAAATCAAAAACTTAGAAAGACAACATAAGGAGACAGCTAATAAACAAGTCTATAAACAATTATTACTAGAGCAAAGGAAGCTGGCACAGATGGAAACTAACAAAATTCAGAAACAACTAATTTTTACAAAACATAAATATTGGTTTAGATCTCCAAGATTTTTAAAATTTCTATCCCACAAAGTCAAGAATCAGTTATCTTCTAATGGGATATCTGCCATTAAAAATTATCAGGGAGAAGTTATTAGCAATACACACTCTATTGCAGACGTTTTTGAATCTTATTATAAAAAATTATACTCATCGTCTATACCTGATCATGCAAGAATGCAAAGCTTTTTGCAAAAAGATGGCATACTTCCTAGACTGCAGGAGAGTCATAAACGTATATTGGAAGAACCATTCTTGGAAACGGAAATTTTAGAAGTAATCAAATCACTGAAACCCATGAAAACTCCTGGCCCAGACGGTTTCACGTCGGAATTTTATAAAATGTTTGCGGTATCACTGATACGTCCTCTAACAGAAGCTTGTAATGAGGTGCTAATCTCTGGAAATTTACCCCCATCCTGGCAGGAAGCACATACGGTAGTGATTCCGAAAAAAGGAAGAGATCCTTTAAACCCGGCATCTTACCGCCCTATCTCACTCCTGAATCAGGATTATAAAATTTTAACGGCAGCAATATCTAAAAGAATGAACTCTTTTATAGCTGAGTATATCAACCAGGATCAGGTAGGGTTTATCCCGGGCAGAGATCTGGCAGACAACACCAGAACTCTGACTCTCCTCCACCAGTGTCAAAAAAAGAAACAAGTTGCAACATTTTTATCCCTCGACGTCAAAAAGGCATTCGACTCTATAGAGTTTTCCTATCTATTCTCTATCTTAGAAAAAAATGGGATTTGGTCATCGCTTTATAAATACTATTAAAACCTTATACGCTTCTCCCACTACCAAAATAAAAATGGGCATCCCTGCCGGGGCACCCGGCAGGGATGCCCATTATCTCCCCTATTATTTGCATTAGCTGTGGAACCTCTCACCAATGCCATTAGAACCAACTCAGACATAGTGGGAATTAAGATTTGCTCCCAAGAACATAAAATGTCTCTGTTCGCAGATGACATGATACTATACATTACGAATCCCAAAACATCTCTTCCTGCTTTACACACCTTGCTAGAAAACTTTGGCTCATTCTCTGGACTGAAGATTAATGACACTAAAACACAAATCTTACCAATTCACCTTACCAGAGATGTGAAAGACCACATAAAAAAATCTTTTCAATATCACTGGGTTAATAACTCGCTAACATATCTAGGAATCAAGATTTCTCTAGATAATCCAAATTGTTAGCAATCAATCATCAAGAAATGCATGTTGAACTCTCCAAAATGATGCATAGATGGAGCAAAATACATTTGAACTGGATTGAGAAGTTCAACTTAATAAAATATTTTATTTTACCCAAATTTATTTTTTTGTTTAGAACGCTACCTCTCAGCATTCCAACTTCATTCATTAAAAGATGGCAGTCCTCATTGAAAGACTTTCTTTGGGACAAAATGAGGAGGTCTAGATCATTGGGGGGGGTTGCTTTGCCAGACTTATTGATGTATAATAGGGCAATAATCTTACTTGCATTAAGATGCTGCGCACTTCCAAGAGACCTACATGGGTAAATATATATGATGACTTGATTTACCCTGATTCTTTGAATAGTAAGTTATGGGCCTCTAAAACAATCTCTGTCAACGATGTAAGCACAATACATGGGGGGGGGGGGGGTTGCTTTGCCAGATTTAATGATGTATAATAGGGCAATAATGTTATCCACTTGCACTAAGATGCTGCACACTTCTAAGAGACCTACATGGGTAAATATATATGATGACTTGATTTACCCTGATTCTTTGAATAGTAAGTTATGGGCCTCTAAAACAATCTCTGTCAACGATGTAAGCACAATAGATTTATTATACCCAGCTATACAATGTTGGAAACATCATGTCAGGTCATTATTACCCAAGATGTCAAGATATTCTAGCTTTCTAAACCAGAGGTGGTTTTTACCTGGTACGGAACCAACTATGGTTAATAAATGGACACTTAAAATTTTATCTCGTTTTATAGATATAGCCACCAAGAAAGGTATCTGAAATAAAATGGAGCTTGAACGGAAACTGGGTTCTTCTATACCATGTTTTTTTTATCCGCAGCTGAGTCATTTACTTAATCAAATTGATATAAGGAGCATAATGGCTCAACCTCAAACTGATTTAGAATTACTAATATGAGACCATGATACACAAAATGAAGGTCTTATCTCAAAATTGTATTCCATACTGATTAAAGGCTCATGTTCTAAATACCTACCATATCAAAATGCCTGGCAAAAATATATTACACAAACACTCACAGATGAAGCGTGGGAGAAAATCTGGAATTCGACCAGTTTCAAGACCAAGGTGATGTCTGTTAGATTTCAAAACTTGAAAATAATGACTCGGTGGTATGCTACGCCACACAAGCTCTCTCACATTTCTCCAAACCAGTCCCCATTGTGTTGGAAGAACTGCCAGTTAATTGGTGACTTTGCACATTGCTGGTGGCAGTGCCCTGAAATTAAAAAAATTGGGTTAGAGGCATTGAATGTAATCCAAAAGATCACCTCAATACAAATTCCACTGACACCAGAGATTTTATTTTTAAATACTTGGTCAAAAGACCTCATAAGGATACGGTGGAGGTCATGTTGGATGCAGCAAAAACTGTGATTGCATCGTACTGGAAAGCTAATAAAGCACCCAATATTGAGGTGTGGTTTAAGAAATTATGGAGCCATTACTTAATGGATGCAGTCACAAATAAACTAAATTACTTGTCTCAGAAGCCGACCCTAACAACCTTCACAGACAAATGGTACCCAGTGCTTTACTACTTATCACACCAACAATTCATCTCTTCTGAATGGATCCAATACCATAAATGGATTTAAAGACAAAAGGTTTGTACCACTGATGTATTGATTTAATATTAATTAGGAATTATTTTCCTTTCTGTTCCTTTTTGCCTTATTTGTCGGTTTTTGTTTTGTTTTGTTTTAGTTTTATATATATATATATAAACACAAAAACATGAACTGTTTGTACAAGAACGGTAATGATATAGCTTACACACTGCGTTATATTCATTACTAAGAAGTTATGAAACCACTTGTTGTACCAATGTTAACACTTTTTACAAAAACCAATTATATATATGGTTTAAATAGGCCTGGCAAAGCTGGTTAGGCCCTAACTGGGGTGGCGGGAAAAGCATGGGTTGAGGGGATTTGGAATTGGCAAGCACCCTGAGTTATCAGCAATGGGGGGGTCCTGATACTGGGTGCCTATGGGCTGTGCTGTCAGGGTAACTCAGTTGGGGGCCTCTTTGGAGTGGGGGAGCATATGATAAGCCTTAAGACTTTGCAGCCATGGGCTGGAATGTGCCCTTCTTTCCCCTCTACGCACTGGTGTGCAGGCTGTGATGAGTAAGATCCAGAAGGATCCTGGACCTGGCTGGGAGCCAGGGTAGGTTTGCCCTATTAGTAGGCTTGCTATGCAGGCCCAGGGCAACCCGTGCTTTAATGTATTGGTGCAGATCAGCTTACAGATAAATAAAATTCCCAGTTTAACCCATAACCTGTGTTCTGTTTCATTTGAGGGGCGGGCGGGCAAGGGGATGGCAAAGGATGAGATGGTTAGACAGTGTTATTGATGCAACGAACATTAAGTTGAGCAAACTCTGGAGGATGATGGAGGACAGAAGGGCATGGTATGATGTGGTCCATGGGGTCGCAAAGAGTCGGACTCGACTGTGTGACTGAACAACAACAGCAAAATGTTGGTGGATACTCTCATGTATATACTGATGGCAATTCCTATTATATACTCAGTGGCATTACATAATACTGCTGGGGAATTGTGAATTTCCACTTGAATTTCCATGTGAATCTTGAAATCCATAAGCCATAGAGACACGTAGTCCAGATGCAAGCTGCCGAGTTTCGAATAATTCTTTTTCAAAATCAATAGGCTACAGTTGGACCCAATCTCAGTAGTTGCACATACAGAAACCAGTTTATTCAATCACAAAGGATCATGTGACCCATATTCAAAATGCGGCAGCTTGCATCTGGACTATGCGTCTCTATGGCTTATGGATTTCAAGATTATATGGATTTTCCAGGAACTATATGAGTCCTCGCTATGATGAATGTATGTCTAGTTGGACTATGGAATTACAATACAACAGGAGTGAGACACATTGAAATTTTGGGTACTTTACTTCTTTGCACTACTATTGTTTCTTGTAAGAACACCTTAGCTTTATCAAGCTGGAAAGAGCAGCAGCAAGTGGGGGAAGGCTGCCAGGAGCAACAGCAAAGAGGCAGTGTCAGGAACAACAGCAAGTAAATCTCCACACACGATTCCAGGGAAACGTTATGCTTTATTAGATTACAGGTCCATTGCCATGGTCTACAGGGATATTGTTAGGAATGACAATGGGGTGGATGCATCCCTTCATATAGCGTGATGCTGAAAATGGCTAAGCAAATGAAATCCAAGTGTGCGTGCGGGAATTCTCCCGGCGGGAGGTTACATAATGAACGGGAGAGTCTCTGTGCCTCATGAGAGCAGAAATATTCCCACCAATGGTGGAACGCAAGCCCTCCCTCCTCCTCAAGGTTATTCAGATAACCCAGTCTGGCAGCGCCCGTTCACACGGTCTTAGGAGAGCCTCCCTATTGCTGTTTACATCAAGCTAGCAAAGCAAGCAAGCATGCATGCGCCATAGCGCCACAGTCAGGAAAAGACAGGTGCACATTAAAAATGGCAGCTAGCTAACATCCTGCCCCCTTAAAAATAAATCAACCTCCTCCCGGAGCCACCGGGAGATCTCCTGGTTTGTCCGGGAAACGGCCGTGGAATTTCCGCAAAAGGTCAGGGTCCCGAACATGTTTTCCCTCCACCCATTCCCAATGTTGGGGACCCCAATGTACCCATTCGACCAGATAATACAAACATCCACTTTTCATTTTAGAGTCCAGAATGTCTGAGGTCTCGTAATGTTCTTCACCCTCCACTAGGATAAGGGGGGTCTTGCTGGTTCCAGGCGCCATTCATTAGTTTCTGGACTGCGTTTCAATAAGCTGAAATGGAAAATTGGATGGATATGTTTTAGGTTCTTAGGCAAGTCCAATTCAACAGTTACTTCATTAATCAACCGAACCACTTTAAAAGGACCAATGTATTTCCACGCCAATTTTTGACAGGACTGAGTAAGTCGCAGATTCTTTGTGGACACATATACTTGATCTCTAGGCTTCAGAACCCAACCCTCCACCCGTTTCTTATCAGCCTGGTGCTTGTAAGCTGCCTTGGCAATGTACAATGGCTCACATATCTGTGGTCATGATTCCCTTAATGCTTTGCACCAGTCGGATGCCTCCCCACCTTTCCCGGGGTTTGATGTTAGAAAAGGAATCGGGGGGCTGTCATAGCTGAGAGCAGCTTTGAATGGTGATACTCCTATGGATGAGTGGTGACCATTATTATAATAAAATTCAGCTAAAGTCAGTAATTCCACCCAATTGTCTTGATAGTTTGTGAAACACCGTAAATATTGTTCAAGTGTTTGATTAACACATTCCAATTGCCCATCGGTCTCTGGGTGGTAGGCACTGCTCAGCCACCATTCTATCCCCATGAGTTCCATTAGCTCCCCCCAGAATCTCAAAATAAATTGGGAGCTGCTGTCTGTTATTATCTTGGTAGGCAAAGTGTGTAGTCTGAAAACATGTTTGAAAAATGCTTTAGCCAACATCCGTGCTGTTGGCAAACTAGGGAAATGGGATGAAATGGGCTTGTTTGGAGAACAAATCCACCCCCCTCCCAAATTACAGTCATGTTTTACTAGGAGGTAAGTCTGTGATGAAATCCATGGAAATCACCTCCCATGGACTGCTTGGGGTTGGTAAGGGTTTCAATAATCCAGGGGGTTTCCCTTTCCGGGGTTTGCACATGATGCAGGTTTGCATCATGTACCAGCCTTCAAGCCTTGGTTTCTGACAAAAAAGCAGGAGGAGGCAGGGCCCTTGGGAGGGCTGCTTTGGCCTTTGAGGGAGGACTCTGCAGGATCAGGCCTAGCAGCACCCAACAAGCAACTTGGTACCACACAGTTTGCATGACTCATGCAGGACGAGCTTCTTGCTAATGTTCAATTGAAGCCACCCTGTGAAGCCAGTATGGTATAGTGGTTAGAGTTTAAAACTAGACCCAGGTTTGAATCATCATTCTACCATGCCATGGGAGGTAACTAAATGACCTTTGGTCAGTTACATATTCTCAGCCTAACTTACCTCACAGTGCTATTGTGAGGATAAAATGGAGAAGAGGAGAATGATTTAAGGTGCTTTGAAGACAGGTGAGGTATAAATGAAATAAATAAAAAATAAATGGGGGCTAGGTACATAAATAATATAGTGGAAGATAGTAAAGGTAGAAAATACTGTCATGTCACAGCTGACAAATGGGGACCCAGCACGGTTTTCAAGGCAAGAGACATTCAGAGGTGGTTTGCCATTGCCTGCCTCTGGTAGTAACCCTGGGATTCCTTGGTTATCTCCCATCCGAGTACAAACCAGGGTAAACCCTGCTTAGCTTCTGAGATCTGATGAGATCAGGCCAGACTGCACCATCCAGGTCAGGGCAGCTGAAGATGGGGGGCAGGTAAAAGATAGATTGATTGGTGGGTGAGAAGGAGTGGACGCAAGGAAAGGCGAGAGTATAAGGGTAGCTAGGAAGTGGGAAAGAGGAAATGGTATAGTAAGGGTGACATGAGAAAATGATATGTCCCACACAAGCCATTGAGGGTTCCCAATCCCCACCGTGCAACTCAGCCTGGTCCAGCAATCAGTACCACACAACTGGGCCTAGCCTGATGGGTGGCAGCACATACTGGACCATACTCTTCCAGGGTGGAGGCTGCCAGGGGAGGGAAAGCTGGAGACAGGTAGGTTGACTGGTAGATGAGAAGGAGAGAAGGCAGCAGGAAAAGGAGAAAACCTATAGTGGCCTTCGGGAAGGAGAAAGAGTTAACAGTGGTGAAGGGGAAAAGAGATGCCCTCTGCAAGTCCCCACTTTTGTATATATCAGACCTCCAAGCTGTTGCTATTTTACAGTTTATTAACTTGTTTTTATTTTATATTTTTAAAAATGACTTTTGATTTGGTTGTTACAGGCTGGTTTGTGTGTGATGTTGTTACAAAAATACATTGTAACAAAAATACAGTTTTCAAACAGGACATGCTATATAAATAATAGCATGTCATACACTTGCAAACAATCCCTATATGGGTTGACTTATGTTACTGGAATGTAGAGATCTAAAGCAGTTTCTCATCAACATGTTTTTGAAAAAGTATTGATAGAGTTTTACAAAGCTGTAAAAGTTTCCCAAGTCAGTGTTCAGGCTTCCTTTCATGTATCTCAAATACATTTCCCCCAAATACACAAGTTATTTGCAGTAATCCCTTTCATAGCCAGGGAACATTTTGAAGTGATTTTTCCCTTAGTTCCAGTAGCTATTATTTGATTAATGAAGCAGCAGCCCGGGAGACAGCCATGCCATCTTTCTTTCTTCAATCTCTCACTTGTCATCTGCCTTTGACCACTCTGCACTCTGTTCATCCATTGCTTTGTCTTTCCAGAAGTCCTGTGACAGACTCACTCCGGCTCAATAAGTATGACTATAGCAGTAATTTGTGAGCTGTCTGATGCGGCACTCTAGCATGCCACAAGAGAACTGTTAGTGTGAAGTGAGAACTAAATCATTAAAGGCTCCAGTGAGTCCAAAGTTTCCACCCACATAAGAGGCTGTCTCTCTGCTTGATTGACTGCTCTGGTTTTCTCACCTTCCAGTCAATTTTGCTGAGAGTAGATATTTCTGACACATCTTGGTATCAAATGCAATGGGATAATTCAATCTTTCCTGATACAGAGAACAGCAGAATTACCCTCAGAAGAGGTTGCCTGTTGTCTCTTCCAATGAGTTACCATACCTGTAACAAGAAATTAGAGTATTCTAATTTTAAAAAATATATTGTTTTCTAGAATAGTGACACAAAACAACAGATGTATGTTTTAAAGGCCAAATTATTCAACTGATTTCTCCCCAAGGGGTCCATTTTTCCCAAATGAGAAGAAATAAACTAAAGCATATTACTATTATCTATGTTTAGGGGCTTGTAAATTTGAGAACCTTGGGAAGAACACTAAACTATTTTTTTATTTCCCCTAATTCCGGTGCAATGAGTACTCCTTTGTTTAATTTGCTTACTCCTTTCCTTTTGCTAAGTTTATAACTTGTTAGGCAGTCTTTATGAAAATCATACCTATTAGCATTATCTACTTCTATCCTTTTCTTTATCTTTAAAGGAATACATAAAAGAAAAATGCTTTGGAGCCCCCCCCCCCCCGATCCCTGGGAAATACAGTTGACAACCTCCAGCTGGGGCCTAGAGATCTCCCAGAATTACTACTGATCTCCAGATGATATTGTGATGGAAATAAAGGTTCGGTGAACAGCAGCAGGTAACTAAAAGAGCTTCTGAGTGACATGATTGAGAATGGTGGGGGCAAGATTGCTCGGAATTCTCAATGAGTGACAGTTAACACCTGACAGTTGAGAGCTGACAGTTGACAGAGTCAGTTGGAAGAGAGTTAGCTGAAGAGCTCTTGAGAGGAAAGTAGCCTCTGGAGCTGAGTTAAACAGCAAACCAGCACTTTGAGGAAAACTTGGAATGAATAACGTTCCTAACTGGTACCCTTTAATCAGAGAAGAGAGTGGATGGAGAGGAGAAACAGTATAACTCCTCAGTAAACACAAAACACCTGATACACTGCTCCAAGGGAATCTGAAAGGTGATTATAGGAAGGACTAAAGGTCTGGGGGGAGACTGGAAAAGCTGGAGTAGGTGCACCAGTCAGTCTCAGGGAACCAGGCAGATAAAGTCCAAAGGCTAACCACAGTCAGATACTGGAGAGTGGAATCACAAATGGTTTCTGTGTACTAAAGACAATCTGTGACAAACGTAGAGTGATAAGCCTACAGCCTATGTGAAAGCAGAGTGAAGCTTTTAATCTATAAAGAAACAAAATATCCTGTGTAAATATCCCACCCCCTGTTGAGTTTTCTGTGAAATAAAGAGCTGTACTGTTTGCCTTTCGCAAGCACTGGTGCCTGACTTTTTGGTAAAGGTTTATATCTGGCAGTTGTCCTCCATCCATCCACAAGAAATATAAACCCCAAAGAGACTACTTTTTAGTGTGAACTGATCGGCCAAGAGAAAGTAAAGGTGATCAGTAACTTCAGAGTACAATCTCTGAATCCAGTATAAGTATATATATATACAGGGACGCCCCAACTCGGTCACGGCAACGGCCAGAAAGAGGTCATTGTGTCATAGATATAAATCAGTTTCTCTGGAGAAAATAGCTAGTTTGGAGGGTGGACTCTTTCTGGCTTTACCCCATTGAGCTCCCTATCCTCTCCAAATCCCACTTTCCTCAGACTCTGACCCAAAATCTCTGGAAATTTCTCTCCCCATAGTTGGCAAACCTGATGGGAGACTTCCACAAGGAAAGGGAAGTTCCATGTCCATAAATAGCCCCATTCTATATTACAGTGAATGCATGTAAGAATGCATTGTAAGAAAGAGCATTCACTTTACAACTGAAACTGGGGAGTAGTACATGGATAAAAGTATACCATGTACACTTGATTTGTCTTTATATATTCACTGACTAATGCTCATGTTGTAGTCAACACACGTCCATCTGAATGTGTGATACGAATTCCACATTTATCCAGGTACTGGTCCCCAGTTTCAGTTGTAAAGTGAATGCACATTGGCTGTTCCTCACAGATGTATGCATGTACAGGCACAATGCACATATGTTCATTGTAACATGTGAACAGGGCTAGCTTGAACATGCATTCTTTGTTACTTGTGAACAGAAGTAGTGTCATGGTATGTAGGATCCAACCCACTAATTTTACTGTGTATTCATTCAATTAGTGGTCACATGGTGGCATGGTCACAGGCAGAAGCCGGGCAAGAAGTAGGCAATTGGCAGTGGGTTCAACCTCGCCTCGTCTTCTGGGACTTCAACACCACGAGGTGCAATAGGAAGCTCTGCAAATTCAAGCACACATTGTTGGGAAATGAACTAATTTATGGTTTTATATCTGCTACACACACAACACATGGACTGTGCACACATCTGTATACCATGAGCCAAAGAAAGCTGTTTGCATCACCTACTGTGAGAGAGATTTCACATAGGGAATGCTTGCCTGCATTTTATGTTAATGTAGCTTGCACACATTCAGCTCAGAGCATTATGGGAAGAAGGAGCACATGTTAGCCATTGTGAGCAGAACAACAACCAAGAAGGAGAAAATCCCCCATTACTGGAGACTGGTTGTCACACAGGACACGGACCTGATCTGCATCTGTATTGCAAGTTTCCTGTTTATGCCTGGGAAAGCCAA
>NW_015167571.1:75897-95446 GCF_001447785.1 Gekko japonicus | reverse complement strand
GGTGCCACCCACCTGGAGTTTCAACTGTAAAACGCGAAGACCATGCATTAAGGTCTTTGCTAGCCACATTCTACCATCAACGCAAAGACCATGCTTCAGGCTAGCCACCTCTCCTCTCATCAACTCCTTTATACTTTGAATTCCTTTCTTGCTATGCAACAATCCTTTCTGTCTATTATGGATCTCTTGATCTCTTTGGACTGCACATCCATCCACACACACACACACACACATACTTGACTGGCTGGTTCTGGAACAGTGTGATGTAGGTAAAACTTGTAGACACTATTTTCTGTCCCTTTATTTTTCCTTGCAACAGACAAGACCTCTGGAAACAGGTGAGTATGAACCGATTTTCCTGCCTACCTCCAAGTAAATAAGAAACTATCTTAATATCTTTCTGTAACTCTAAAGGAACCTTGAGTGTATCCAAACTGAGATAATAATTATTTTGTATGTGTGACTTTGATATCCTTCAGTAAAAAGATTATTTGTTTTGGAAAAACACCCGTGTGGTCTCCATTACTGGAACTCTGGGTTCAGACACGACCTTGGTATAGCTGGCCAGGACTCACATTAAAATTTAGTTAGCCTCTGCTGTAAATAAAGCAGTTGGTGTAACAACATGCAGCACTTGCAGGGGCTTGCACCCAGCATTGTCCTGTAGATGGGGTGATGGGGGGCAGGCAGCTGGCAGGGATGGCAGAAGTTCTACAAAGGAAAGGGATGGAGCTCCCAGCAAGGGCTTGCAGCCCAATCAAGCCTGGAGTCTTACAGGAATGGCTGCGGGGGTACCCCCACAGGAGGGAGGTGGCATTCCTGGAAGAGGGGTTCTGGATGGGGTTTTGAATTCCTTTTGAGGGGGAGAGGGCACACAGCATGGCTAGGAACTTGAAATCAGTGATGGGTTTGGAAAGTGTAGTGCAGCCAAAAAATCTATAAGGAAGTGCGGGAGAGTAGGGTGGCGGGGCCCTTCACGGAGCTTCCCATGCCTACGCTGTGCATTTGCCCATTAGGGGTGGTTCCCAAGAAGGCTGCTGGTGAGTACAGACTGATCCATCATTTATCATACCCTCATGGGTGGTCAGTGAATGACAGAATCCCAAGCAAGCTCTCCACAGTATACTACGCATCGTTTAATAGTGCAGTGCAAATGGTGGCTCGCTGTGGGAGAGGCTCACTCATGGGAAAGTGTGACATCAAGTCCACCTTCTGCCAAAATACACCCAGGGGATTTTGAACTGCTGAGCTTTGCTTTTGGCAGCCGGTTTTATTATGACATGGCCTTGCCCATGAGTTGCTAAATTTCCTGCTCCGCATTTGAGACATTCAGCTCCTTTCTGGAATGGGCAGTGAGGCAGAGGATGGGTTTGGATGGGGTGACACATTATCTCTATGATTTTTTATTTGTTGGGAGAGCTGGGACTAATGATTGTCAGAGTTTCATGGATGTTTTTCAGAACCTAGCAGCGGAATTGGGGGTCCCTTTGGCACACGAGAAGATGAAAGGATCAGCCACTAGCTTGTCATATCTAGGGGTCTTGATCGACACTGAGCGGCAGCTGTGCAACTTGCCTGTTGAGAAGGTGGCGGGGCTAAGAACCTTGCTCAACCTGGCTTGCTTGTGAAGGAGCATGACCTTACGGGAGTGACAGATGCTTCTGGGCCACCTGAATTTCTCCTGCAGGGTGGTGGCTCCAGGGTGGGCATTTGTACACAGGATTTGGAATTACCTGAGAGGGGTCTCCCAACCTCATCACTCAGTGAGGGTATCGGGGGCATCAAAGCAGACCTCTATATGTAGATAGACTTTCTCAAAGGGTATCTTTTTGGCACAGCTCCGTGCTGCTGGAAGCTGCAGTGCAGATTTCATCAAACGCCCCTTGCAGCCAGGGGTTTGGGGTCTTTTATCGGGGAAGCTGGTGCTCACACCGCTGGCCAAGTGACTAGGTTGAATATGGCCTTACCAGGGATCTGACCTTTCTGGAATTCTTCCTGTTGGTGGTGGCAGTCCACTTAGGTCACCTTCAGTTGTGGGACAAGGTGTCAAGTTTTGGTGTGATAATCAGGCTGTGGTGCAGGTGGTCAACAAGCTGATGTCAAGATCCCAGAGGGTCATGCGGCTGGTACAGGTGTTTGTCCTGCGTTGCTTATGATATAATATTCTGTTTGTGACTGAGCATGTTCCGGGTGTACATAACAGCATCGCTGATGCGTTGTCTCGCTTCCAGGAGGACTGCTTCTGGGAACTAGCTCCGGGAGTGAACCAGGAACCCAAGAGGATGCCGGAGGCTCTCTGGAGTCTTGGCAGAACGAGGTTGAGGGAGCGGTTGCAGCATCTTTAGCGTCAGGTACAAGGATGGTGTACAAGGGGCACCTCAAGGTTTTTCATAGGTTTAGGAGGGATATGGGGCTTGGCCAGCTGTGACTGGTACCCATTGAACAGTTGTTCCAGTTTGTGGTGGCCTTGAGGAGGAGGCATTTGGCAGTCCGTACCATCGGAGGGTATATGGTGGCGGTGGCCTTCTAGTCCAAAGCTCAGGATCTAGAGGACAATGTGGGGGACTTCAGGCTAAGGTGCGTGATGGAAGGCTGGGTTAAGGAGGCACCATCAGCACCTGACATGAGGCAGCTGTTCACACCCTCAATCATCAGGGCATTGGTCTGCTCCTTCGGGGGCATCTGCACATTCCTACAGGAGGCTGTGATTTTCCAGGCAGCCACCTTGGTGTCTTTCTTTGGTGCTCTCTGCTTAAGAGAACTGCTTATTAGGTCACGGTTGGATGGGAGAAACAGGGCGTTACTGACATCAGATGTGGTACTGGGGACCGAGTCAGTTACCTTGCAGATTAGGCGGTCCAAGATGGACCAAAGGGGACAGGGCAGGTGGTTACACCTCACAGGAGTCCGGAGGAGGAATTGTGCCCAGTACATGCGGTGGCGCGATGGATGGCAGTAGTCGGATGGTGGCCTGGACCACTGTTCCCGGAGGACGAATTGTGTCCAGTACATGCGGTGGCCCGATGGATGGCAGGAGTCGGATGGTGGCCTGGACCACTGTTCCAGCATGAGAGCAGCCTCCCATTGACCCAGTATCAGTTCTGGTCGGTGATACGCCAGGCCTTGGCCATGACGGGATTGGCGGGGTGAAACTTCAGCACCCATTCATTCCTCATCGGAGCGGGTTCAACAGCTGCTGATCTGGGGTTCACCCCTGAGGAGGTCCAGCACATGGGGTGCTGGCAATCCCGGGCATACCGGATCTGTGTTCGGAAGCACTGAAGGCTGATGGTGTATCTCTTTGCAGGATGGGGCACTCGAACAGCAGCTATTGACATTTTGATTTGCAGGCATTCCATTGTTTATTGGTCAGCCAGGAGGGCCAGCAGCTCCAGCATCAGTTCCCAACTAGGCATTGGAGACAGAGCCTCTGTTGAATGGCTGGGAAAGAGAGAAATCTGGTGGAGTCAACTGCTACCCCTCTTTCTTAGCCGCAGGTCCCAGGGAACAACCCCCCATGTCATGGTCAGGCATTTAGGCAAAAATGATCTGGGCAATAGGTCGGCGGTCTCCTTGTTAGCAGAGGTATTGAAGGACCTTGGGACACTAAGGCAATGGTTCCCCAACACGTTATGGGTTTGGTCCAATATGCTGCCCGGCAGGTCTGGCATGGGGCATACCACCCAGCAAAGATTAACAAGGCATGGCGCTGGCTGAATAATGTCATTGGTGTGGCTGTGGTCTCGGGAGGGGGAAGGGTGATTCCTCACCCTGGGATCCGCTTTACATACCCACATCTCTTCTGGCCCGATGGGGTTCACCTGTCTGTTGAGGGTGCGGATCTATTTTTGGCTTATCTGCAGGGTGGTTTAATTCATTGGAGCAGTAGTGTACACCCTACCCCCAGATGAAGTTGTATATTGCCAGCAAAGATATTTACTGCACAACAGTTTGCAGATTGCTTCTAATTCTGCTTCTTGTCTCATTACCAATAGTACTGAGGCCCCACAGCGCTGTTGTCTCTTTGATCCAACAGCAGTGAGAGCTGTGTTATATCATCCTCTCAATTTATTTATCTACCTACTTAGTTGCTTTATTACCCATCATAGCTCTTAGGCCCAAGGCTGTTATCACCAAGTTTGAAACATAACAGATATATCAAATAGAACCAAAAGCTAAAATAACCTCACACTAATATATCTGAGCCTGCATAGCAAATCCTTGCCAGTGAGGCCTTTAAGCCTTAAAATTCATCCTCCTGTGAAAAATAAAGTTAATATAAAGCTCTCACAAGGACTCTTAACTACTCAAGAGTCACTAGCACACTGAAAAGGGAAGTAAATAAAAATCAGCTTGTTCATGGACAGGTAAGATTTAAAAAAGAACTGACATTTGCCTGGCATTGTGAAGAGTTGCCAAGCACAGCAGCAAATTTCTGAACATGCATTATTTCTTTGCTGGGCTCTTGAAATATAAGATTGACATAAGGATACTCAATCTCACATTGAGCAAATTGCAAAAATTCTGTCTTCCCCCCCCCCATCTGCAGACCAGCTCTCCAAATTTCCAGATATCTGCTCTTTCTTGACTCTGCTGTCACTATGGAATTTAGTTGTATACAACAGAATAAGAGACTATCTCCTCATAGCTTAAAGCTATCCCTAATCGTCCATGTGAAAGAACCAATTTGAGTGCTTTCTGTGATGTCTCATTGGCAACATACTCAAATATAGCAGTGATGTACATGACAGCTCCCTAGACATGGCTTCCCCATTGACTTCAATAGAAGAGAAAACACTGTGTATACAAGTGTCAGCTATGCTGCCATGGGGGTTGGGATGCTCAGTCAGAGTCTGTGTAAATTGCTTTCGCATTCCTGTCTATGCCTTGCACCAAAACGCTTATCTATAACGATGTGCAGGTGGGAGTGTGTGTTGTCTCCTTGCCAGGCAGCCGTGGGAGCTGGACAGTTCCCAGCTTCGCCTAGAAACAGTTGCTGGCTTTAGCCCGTGTGCGGGAGGGTGCCTAATTGGCCAGCGCAGTGGGGGGGGGTGCATACGAATGCCCTATATATTATTATGTCCAAGGGACAACTGCCATTCTTAACAGTGACTATGTTAATGCATCTATAGCTCTTCAATGAAAGTATAAACCGCTAAACTCCATTGTTGGCTGTGGGTTCTGACATTCTGTTAAGAATGGCAGTTGTCCCTTGGACATAATAAGATATAGGGCATTTGTATGCACACACACCCCACTGCGCTGAGGGAGGGGATGGGTTGCTTCACCCTTTGGCATACGTGTCAAGGAAATTTAATGACACTGAATAGAACTGGTCTGTGTGGGAGAAGGAGGCGGGGGCAATAAAACTTGCGCTGTCCACTTGGAGGCATTGGTTAGAGGGAGCGAGAGTCCCGTTCGAGGTGTGGACTGACCATAAGAACTTAGATACACTCAAAACGCCTCGGCTTGTTTTTAATGGTTTGCCTTAATGACTTCTTTCATTTTTATATTGATAACTTATGAAGATTTTATGTTGTAAGCTGCCTTGAGCAAGACTCTGGATAGGCAGCAATAAAATTTCCTAAATAAATAAACAAACAGAATATGCCTTGATCTGGATAGCCCAGGCAAGCCTGATCCCATCAGATCTCAGAAGCTAAGCAAGGCCGACCCTGGCAAGTACTTGGATGTGAGACCTCCAAGGAGTATCAGGGCCAGGACACATGGGCAGGCAAGAGCAAGCCACCTCTATGAAATGCCCAGAAGTCAACAATGACTTCCAGGCACACATACACACATGCAAAAAAAAACCTCACAAAAAATAAACAGAATGCATCAGGAACACAGAACATAGATCTAATTTTTAAAATTGATTTTCCCACTTAATTTGACAGTTGCCTTGCTTATCTGGGTTTGACATGTATTGTTTTTTTATTTGTATCAATCAGCTAAGAAAGTAATATTAAACACAAACTGTTAAAATGAGCCTTGCTCTCACCCTACCCACAGAATGACTTGCAGGTGGCAGAGACTGAAAGAAGAGAAATAGGAAGCAGCATATCAATAAAGTTTACAGCGGGTTGGATCCAGATCAAAATTTCCATTGGCAAAATGGAACCTTTCTAACTTTCCCTTCCCAGGGTAGCACACTGAGTTCTAGCTGTTCCTGTGGGATATGAGGTTTTCAGGAATAAAATGAAGGGGATCTGCAGCAGGAAGGAGGGAATCAGTGGAAATTGCCAATTCAGCCTGGGTATATATCTATTTTTAGGCACAAAGTGAAAATTATTTTATTCTCTTGGGCTTTCAATAAACTCTATTAAATTTGTTGCTGTTGTACTCAAAGGTGCTGAGAACTTTGGCATGAACGTAACTGTCACTCAGCATGATCAAATCCTTCATTTCTTCACTATACAACTTAGATGTTTTGTTACCAGAGGTACTGCTTGACTCTCAGGTAGCCCTAATAGCACAGGCATCCCACTTCTAACCTAACCCAGAGACCCACAAAACTTAGGCCAAAGAAGACACTCCTGGTTCTGAAACACAGAGCTAGCCACAGCTCTGAAAAAGTGTCTCCATATTTAGGTGGCAACAAGACAGCCCTCAGAGCAAACCTCCAGTCTCTCCCCCTACCTCCACCCAGCATAGATATGCTTATGGAATAACAATGGGTTCCACCAGGTGAAGTATCTATATTTCTAAAAGCTATTTAGTTGCCACCTGGTGAATAGTCCTCCTGTCTGCAGAACCTCACCCAGCCCTTTTGTGTGATCCCATGACTGTATGTGAATTCTTTGTCTCAATACTTGTCCTTCCTTGCTTCATCCCTCAGGATACCAAGATAAACCAATCAAACATTCAAATTATTAACGATCCTTCCTGATGCTAATCAAGGACCCATCTCCCATCTTTTGTCTATATCTGGGAACCTATTCAAATGCCTTGGCAGAACCATCAATGGACATAAAATCCATTCAGCTAGTCTCAACTTCTGTTTCACTTGTACGTCAGGAAATACCTCTGGAATAATCCTCTCATTCCTTTCTCCATATATTTGTCTAAGATATCTGTATTCTTACACCTATGCCAGACCTATCAAGGTAAACATTAACCTTCCATGTACAGTTCATCCTGCCACACATTAAGTAACATCACCTCTTTTTTTCTGGCACCAGGGAAATGCCAGACCACTCCATTGTTCCGCAATGGACACTCCCAGCCACCTATCCAGCACCTGGCTTAATTCCATTATAGCTACTGTTGAAGCCTGACTCTACCCCTCTGGGACACCACTGGTTTCTCCTGAATTATGCTCTGCCTAGTACCACACCTCCATGGACTCCTTATTGGTCTAGAAAATCTATTGTTCTCAGCTGAGACCAGCCCCCAAGGCCTCCCATTGGTCTGCATTGCTTTCCAATGTCTATATCAGTCAGAGCACATGGCCTCAGATTGTGTGTCTGCCCCTGATGCCAACTGGCAGTTCACCCCTAAACCTTTGGTTTGTGGCATATTCTCATCTCCATGGACCTCTGCACATCTGAACAGGTTGTATCACCCTGTAACTGACCCCTCTATTAGCTATCAATCACCTCTGCGTTCTTAGTTCTGCATTGTGTATGTGAATGCTTGATTATTGTTTGAATGTTTTATTATATTTAGTAAAGAAATCATTATTTTAGCTACCAAGTCTCTGTGTCTATTCCTGGGTTCTTGGGAATTTTAACTCCAGTATACACAGGTTAATGGTCCCATACTTAATACCTATTTCCATTTAATACTCATAATTCCGCACATTTATTAATAAACTATGAGTAAGGTCCATTGTGGGAAGAAATACAATGAGCTCTAGAAGGAAGCTCCACAGCCTCATGGTAACAGGTATGGTTCCCTCCACCCCTGACTTATGTTGATTTGGGGTTATGCAGTGGCAGCTAAGATAGAAAAGCACCTCCTCCTATGCCATATCTTCTGGGTTCCAAGGGTCTGGAAAGTGGTTCCATAGCCAGTTACAGGGTTGTCCTGGGTTGGGAAATACATGTAGATTTGAGGGGTAGAGCCTGGGGGGGAGGGATAGGGAGGGACCTCAGCAGGGTATAATGCCATAGAGTCCACTGCCCAAAGCAGCCATTGTCTCCAGGAGAACTGATCTTGGTCATCTTGACATCAGTTGGAATAGCTGGAGATTTTCAGGTGCCACCTGGAGGTTGGCTTATGTTAATTTGGGGCTATGCAGTGGCAGCAAAGGTAGAAAAGCGCCTCCTCCTATGCCATGTCTTCTGGGTTCCAAGGGTCTGGAAAGCGGTTCCATAGCCAATTACACGATTGCCAATCTGGGTTGGGAAATACCTGTACATTTGAGGGGTAGAGCCTGGGGAGGGCAGGGTTTGGGGTGGGGAGGGACCTCAGCAGGGTATAATTCCATAGAGTCCACTGCCCAAAGAAGCCATTGTCTCCAGGAGAACTGATCTTGGTCATCTGGACATCAGTGGGAATAGCTGGAGATCTTCAGGTGCCACCTGGTGGTTGACTTATGTTAATTTGGAGCTATGCAGTGGCAGCACCTCCTCCTATGCCATGTTTTTTGGGTTCCAAGGGTCTGGAAAGTGGTTCCATAGCCAGTTACAAGGTTGCCAAATCTGGGTTGGGAAATACCTGTACATTTGAGGGGTAGAGCCTGGGAGGGCAGGGTTTGGGGTGGGGAGGGACCTCAGCAGGGTATAATGCCATAAAGTCCACTGCCCAAAGCAGCCATTTTCTCCAGGAGAACTGATCTTGGTCATCTGGACATCAGTTGGAACAGCTGGAGATCTTCAGGTGCCGCCTGGAGGTTGGCTTATGTTAATTTGGGACTATGCAGTGGCAGCAAAGGTAGAAAAGCACCTCCTCCTATGCCATGTTTTCTGGGTTTCAAGGGTCTGGAAAGTGGTTCCATAACCAATTATGCAATTGCCAACTCTGGGTTGGGAAATATCTGTAGATGTGAGGGGTGAAGCCTGAGGAGGGCAGGGTTTGGGGTAGGGAGGGACTTCAACAGTGTATAATGCCATAGAGTTCACTGCCCAAAGCAGCCATTGTCTCAAGGAGAACTGATCTTGGTCATCTGGAGATCAGTTGTAATAGCTGGGCAATTTTCTGTAGGAGAAATGATGTGCTGTGGCTGGGGAACACGGTGATTTCTGGGAGATCTCCATGCCCCACAGGGAGATTGGCAATTCCAGTGACCGTTTAAGGGAAGATTGGAATATGTATTTTACCTCAGGACACATTCAATGACTCCCAAAAGCATACTGTTTAGAATGTTAGGGGCAAAGGCCAATCAGGCCACATAAGCAAATGAACTCTGTGTTCTGACTGGCTATGGGGGAGGGGACAGCAAACTGTTTAGAATGTTGGAGGTGGGACTCAGGCAACGCAGCCAGTTGATAGGGACAGCTTCTGAGTGACACATCATGGAGCCCTGATTTAGGAGCGTGTGGAATGTTCAGAAAGTGCCACTCCACTTCACAATTATATATAAGGAGCGATAAGGCAATTTGGTTAACAGTTTCTTGTTACACAATGAACATGAACACTGTGCTTTGCATCCATGCAGTAGTCACTGGTGTTACAGGGTTATGGCCTGGTCATGTCTTGGTAAATAAGCTACATTTCTAAATTAGATTGTGCACATATTTAATATATGTATTTAAAGGTATATTAAAAGTACAGACAAGTATTCTTTTTGACAATATAGCAGTCATCACCCTGTACAAGTAATAGTTTGCCCTATAGTTCTTATCTATGTATTACACACACAAAAATGTGCATTTTTTTAATAAGTACCCGAGGGTGCATTCTGTGCATTTTGATATTAATAGAAGGGGAAGCATTTTGGACATACACTTTGGATACTATGCAGCTATACTATGCAGCTTAGGATGCTGAAGGACCAGTTGGATTTATGTCCCTCTGAATTGTTTTTACCCCTCTATGAAGTAACTAGAACTCCTGAAAATTGCATGAATCAGCAGTCAGCTAACAGTTGTAATCTTAAAGTATGTGCAGGCATAAAAGAAAACTTGTGATTTAGAGCTCTGAACCTTAATGGTAACTATGTGGCTTTGAATACTACTTTACTTGTTATTTGTTAACATTTTATTTGTTAATTATTGTGGGCGGGGGTTATTCCATTGGATATTTATAATGTTTTTCATAGTTTACTTAACATTATCAGATTAATTAATTAATTAATCGATAGCATTCAATTAATTAATTGATAGCATTCAAGTAATAAAGGATGTTTACGGTCCTCCCCCAGGCCACCTCATCAGACAAACAAGAAGGCCAGTGGTTGGCTGGCCAGTGGGACACAGCTGGGTTCCCCCCAGAAGGCCAGCCACTGTGCCCCTGCACCCCAGCACCATGTTGGGTACAGAAACCCTCTTCCAATCCTGTCCCCCACCCTGCGGCCACAGAACAGCACCAGGTAATTCTAAGTTCGCAGCTTACTTTAAAGAGCTTGGTTTCTTTCAAGTAGATTTTTATCAAAACTTCCTGAAGACTACTTGAAATAGAATTTGCTAGCAGACCATGATTTTTCTGGACTTTTGCCTTTTGGACTTTTGGTGGGTTTGTATTGGCCTCATTTATTCAGTTGTCTCATATTTAATTACTTCACCACTATTTTCACATACATTTTTGTTGCATGTAGTTATTTAAAGGTAAAGGTTCCCTTGCTCGAAAGCCAGTCGAGTCCGACTCTAGGGTTGCGGTGCTCATCTCCGTTTCCAAGCCGAAGAGCCAGCATTGTCTGAAGACTTCTCCATGGTCATGTGACCAGCATGACTAAACACTGAGGTGCACGGAATGCGGTTACCTTCCCACTGAAGCAGTACCTATTTATCTACTTGCAATTTCTTGCTTTCAATCTGCTAGGTTGGCAGGAGCTGTGGCCAAAGACGGGAGCTCACTCCATCACATGGCACTAGGTGTGCTGTTATAGTAGTTGTGGTTAACAGTGTAATATATTTATTATTTTATTGGGGGCTAAAACTGGTTTCATTGAATGTTTTATACACCTCTGTTATACCTTTCTGTATTTTTGTCCTTTCATCCTGGCTTTTCAGACACAGACATGATAGCATTCAATTAATTAATTGATAGCATTCAAGTAATAAAGGATGTTTGCGGTCCTCCCCCAGGCCACCTCATCAGACAAACAAGAAGGCCAGTGGTTGGCTGGCCAGTGGGACACAGCTGGGTTCCCCCCAGAAGGCCAGCCACTGTGCCCCTGCACCCCAGCACCATGTTGGGTACAGAAACCCTCTTCCAATCCTGTCCCCCACCCTGCGGCCACAGAACAGCACCAGGTAATTCCAAGTTTGCAGCTTACTTTAAAGAGCTTGGTTTCTTTCAAGTAGCTTTTTATCAAAACTACCTGAAGAGTACTTGAAATAGAATTTGCTAGCAGACCATAATTTTTCTGGACTTTTGCATTTTGGACTTTTGGTGGTTTTGTATTGGCCTCATTTATTCAGTTGTCACATATTTAATTACTTTGCCACTATTTTCACATACATTTTTGTTGTATGTAGTTATTTAAAGGTAAAGGTTCCCTTGCTCGAAAGCCAGTCGAGTCCGACTCTAGGGTTGCGGTGCTCCGAATCTGACTCTAGGGGGTGGTGCTCATCTCCGTTTCCAAGCGCTGTCCGAAGACATTTCCATGGTCATGTGGCTGGCATGACTAAACATTGAGGCGCATGGAACACTGTTACCTTATCCCCTGAAGCAGTACCTATTTATCTACTTGCAATTTCTTGCTTTCGATCTGCTAGGTTGGCAGGAGCTGTGGCCAAAGACGGGAGCTCACTCCATCACATGGCACTAGGTGTGCTGTTATAGTAGTTGTGGTTAACAGTGTAATATATTTATTATTTTATTAGGGGGCTCAAACTGGTTTCATTGAATGTTTTATAAACCTCTGTATTTTTGTTCTTTCATCCTGGCTTTTCAGACACAGACACAGAGTTATGCCAACTGTCTGATTCTAATAATCCCCACTTATGGGGGCTGAACACTCCAGCAAGTGATTGAGCACCCCTGTTTTTTGCTGCTATTTCCAAAATGAATATGTTGAGCCATTAAATTTATATATATTTTCTATTCTTTCTTACATTGCAAATATTCAAAAACTCCTCAGAACACCATCAGTGAAAAAGCAGCAAATTTTTGAATACATAATATAGCATGTATATGTGTTAAGGACTTTGTAAGTGAATATATTAAAAGCAGCATTTATTATGAAACTCCACAAAGGTGTGCTTCAAACATTAGCCAAATAATCCTTGTTAGATCAATGCCATTCTAACATGCAGAATTCTGGTTGTGGTGTATGCCAAGAAAAAACTCATTATACTTTTGTACCCAGGCTTCGGGAGGCAGGGTGTTATGTAATTGCATATGTTCATGTAGGACAATGCCAGCTCAGGATTCAAATCCATGTGTGTTTTTTTGGGTTATGGTGCATGGGGCCATTGCTTTGAATCTGAACAGTCTGGGGCAGCTGATTATAAAAGTAATGGCACCAAATTTGCACAAAACACAGTAAAAGGGTTCCCTTGTTCGGAAGCCAGTCAGATCCGATTCTAGGGGTTGGTGCCCATCTCCGTTTCCAAGCCAAAGAGCCAGCGCTGTCTGAAGATGTTTCTGTGGTCATGTGACCCTCCCTCTAATCCTTCTCCCAGGTTTCAAGCAAATTCCACTAAGGCATTCTATTTTACAGACCCCAAATTAGCTTCCTCTGGGGCAGGTACAGCTCTCTCCACTGTTCACATTTATCTCATTTTTCCTACACTCATAGTGATTGACTGACAATAAAGATATTTACCTTTCTGCTGAAATCTCTGTGTTTGCCATCCTTCCTTTTCATGGTTTATTCTTTGTTTCCTTTCACAAAGAGAGGAAGAAGGGATGGGGGGTTGGAATGGCTGTTTTTCAATCAAATGACACCAAAATTACAGGAGTTAGTGCTCCATGTCCAATAAAGAACCCTCAAGTTACAAGAAAATTGAACCAAATGGAGCAATTCTATGGGCCCCTGAACAAGATAATCCCAGCAATTATACTTGCAAAGAAAAAAAGGGTTTCACCCTCACACAGGTGGGAGCAAAGGAGAACAGCAACTCTCTGCAGCCTATCTCCCAAGGAGACTGGCTGGGAACACAGTACTCCTCCGTTTCAAGAATCTAATTGGAAGAGGAAAATGCCACTACCCAGAAATTCAGTAGAATCAAAGAAAAACATGACCACATGCTGCATTGCTCATAAGCACCTGAACTTGATAAAGAACAAATGGGTCAGGGGGGGTGTAATTCCAAGGAAACTCAAATTTGTATTACTGTTCTAGGAAATCACTGTAAAAATCAGGACCAGTGCTACCATTAGGCCAACCTAGGCAGCTGCCTAGGGTGCAGACCTCAGAGGAGTGCAGAGAAGCCAGAGCCTGTCTGTGGGGTGGCCGCGCTGTGCTCCCTCAGAAAAGGCACCCCTACACAGACCGTGGCCCTCCCTCTAGATGCCTGGGCAAAGGCAGAGTGAAATTTGGGGGTGCCCACCCCTCTGCACCTTCTGGCACAGCTCTCCCGGTCATACGGCCAGCTGAGCTGACTACTCCTGCTGGCGCTCCTCAGGGCCGCCGCCTGTTGCCACCTCGGGACTCCTCTCCAGACAGCTCAACAGCTGGGGCACCTCTTCTCTTCCCTTCCCTTCCCTTCTGTCCCACTCCTTTCCCTCAATCCCAGCCCCAATTGGCAAAGCTCTTTCCGGCCTGGCCCCACAGCCCTCCCTTGGGCCGCGCCTGGGTCTCTCCCCCACCCCGCCTCCAGAGAACTGCAGAGCGAGGCCTGCCATGGAGGAAGGAGAACACTGGGTGGGGAGGCAGGCATATATCCTGCCATGGGCACAGCCTTGGGGAACAGCTCCACTGTGTGGCAATGCCCCCTCTAAGCTGTGGAGTCTTGTGAGCAGAAATTCTAATTTGTGAGCTCCTGGCTCTATTGCATAGATTAGTTTGCTCTGGAGCCATCCTTCCTGAGCTAAGACAAAAATCTGTGAGCTGGAGGCTACAAAACTGTGAGCTAGCTCACACTAACTCGGCTTAGAGGGAACACTGCTGTGTGGGCTTCTTTGCATCCTGCCCAGGGATGCTGCCCTTGAAAAGCCACATGCCAGGCAAGATCCTCAGCCAGCAAACCTTTTCCAAGCAAGGCCAAGCAGAGGTGGGGAGAGCTGGACTGGCTGAAGTTCTGCCTGACAGAGGCAGCTGGACGATGCAAGGAGGCTTCCTAAGCCCCTCTTCCTTTCCTTTCTCAGCAGTGGCCTCTGAGAATGAAAGGCCGGTCCCTGTCTCTCTCTCTCTCTCTCTGTGTGTGTGTGTGTGTGGAGGGGGGGGCATCTCTTCCCCTTGGAGCAAGGAAAAGCAGGCTGTGAATTACAGAAGTAAAAAGCAAAGGGACATATGTGAACACATGAAGTTGCCTTATGCTGAATCAGAGCATCAGTCCATTGAGGTCAGTATTGTCTACTCAGACTGGCAGCAGCTCTCCAGGGTCTCAGGCAGATGTCTTTCACATCACCCACCCACTGATCTTTTCAACTGGAGATGCCAGGGATTGAACCGGGGACTTTCTGTATGTCAAACAGATGTTTTGCCACTGTGCCACAGCTGTTCCCCATCTTATGCAGTCACAGAGGCATTTAGCAGGTGGGATTCTGAAAAGAACAGAAGCAGTCCAAGAGAGGCATCTTGGTGTTCAGCTGTCTGTCTCCCTGCAGGATATCCCTGGCTTATCGGCATCTTTTTTCTTTGGATACCTGAACTCCTTCCCCTTACTGAGCTTAACATGATCTCATTTTTCTCTATTTCATCCTCTTCCATTCATCCTCTTCTCTTACTATTTTAGCTTCCCGGGACTGGGAGGGGGAGGTGTCTCCAAAATAATATTTTATTCTTCTGAAAGGCTTGTATACCAACCAGCCCTGGCAAATAAAATAATATTTCAAGAGAAAAGAAATGGAGAAGGCTTTCTCTGCGTTTTGTGGGATGGACCAGGTAACCAGCAGGAGAGGTCCACTGAAGGAGGAGGGGGAGGCAGGCAGAAGAGCAGTGGAAGAGTCATGGCTATACAACAGTTCAGGAGTAACACTGGATTTTCTGGAATAAATCAGTGAATGGTGGACTGTTCTTCCAGAGGCAGTGTAATGCATTCAGATTTGTAGCTGTTAAACAGGAGGGACAGGAATTCCACATGTTAGATCCCAAATTTTGCACCCTTTATGTATCAGTCTCCTACAGCAGAGAGGTTTCACCAAGACTCCCTGCCATGACTGTGGGTTCACTAGGCCAGTGTTCCCATACAACATTGATAGAACTTGACACACACCCCCGCGTGCTTGTTGCCATCTGTCCAATCCATCCAGGGCTATGATTCACAAATGGGATGTGCTGGTTGTGCTTGATTCTTCAGTACATCCATGGCTCATCCAGATAGTTCTGTTTTCTCCCATTTATCTTTTCCCCTTTTTAACTGACTCTCTCCTTGTACCTTCTGCCCTTTGGTAAACTGGCAAGGAGTTTTTATGTTCCTTGCACACAGCTCTCTAGCGTCTCCATGAGGGTGTTATAGCATTAAAAGTGAAGAGCTCAAGCAACCTTACAAGTCTGGCCCAGTCAGACCTCTGGATCAGCTGGCTATTTTCTACTGACAGTAGCCTCAGGTAGAGCTTTTTCCTGATTGCTGAGGTCCTGTGATTTGAACCAGAGACCAGGTGCATGCAGAAAGGATGACTCCCCTCTGATGCTGAGTTTGGACAGGAAAGTCACCCAAGCTGTGTGGTGCAATAGCATCAGTGCTCCAACCACAGGAACAATGTGTTGTCTCTGACTTGAGTGTTTTCTCAAGTTTGTACTCCCACATTTCCTCCTTGCCCATCCTTCACAAACAACTTTGGTGATAACATCCTAAACTGTGTCAGGTGGGTAGCTGTGTTGGTCTGAAGCAACAGACCAAAGTTTGAGTCCAATGGCACCTTTAAGTCTTAAAGGTGCCACTGGACTCAAACTTTGTTCTGGGATATAAAAAACTATCTCTTTTTTTTCTTCTTCTTAGCTCACTCATTGGCTCCTCCTGAACTGCTGCCCACTGATAGCAGTAAAAGGAAGGAATAAGAGGACACCCCTGGTGGATTATGGTCATGTCTGCAGGTCTGTTTGTAACACTGTAGGGACCTTTCAGTACGGCTTGCTCCCGGATCCTCTGAACTTCCCTCAGTCTGCTGTCAAAAAACTCCAGGATAGTGCGCCTAATGTTTCTGTTGCCCTAAGAATCCTTCTCACACTTCCAGTGTCAGTGGCAAGTGGTGAACGAAGCTTCTCAAAACTCAAACTTATAAAAACACACATACGCTCAACAATGCTGCAAAAGAGACTACTTGGTTTGGCAACTATTTCAATTGAACATGCTGAAGCATCAGCGCTTGACCTGAAGAAATAGGTGACAAAATTTACTAAAGGCACACGGAATGAAATTCTGATGTGCCTGAAATGGAAATGTTAAAGAGACTTAAATTTCAACATCACAATTAACAGGATTTTTCAAAATGCTTTGTGATTTGTACTTTTCTGTTTGAGAGAGAAAACCAGAGATTGTATTACTTGTTCTCACAATTAAAAAAAAATAGCAATTTCAAATTTTGTGGTTTTCATTCTTCCTAAAATACATTTATGTTTGACAATCAATGTAACCAGAGATTTATATGCATATGCTCTGCTCAGGAATTTCCTTATACACACTCCTTATTCTGATACATAGCATAATATACAACTGTAGGAGAGAGGATCTTATTTGCATGAATTTTTGAAAAAGTCTCCTTGTATGCCAGTTTGGTGTAGTGTGTGGTGGTTAAGAGTGGCGGACTCTAATCTGGAGAACCAGGTTTGATTCTCCATTCCTCCACATGCAGTTGTTGGGTGACCTTCAGTTATAGGTCTCTCAGAGCTGTTCTCTCAAGAGCAGTTCTCTCAGAGCTCTCAATCCCACCTAGCTCACATGATGTCTGTTGTGGGAAAAGGAAGGGAAACGAGATTGTTATCCACTCTGAGATTCTGAGTGAAGGGAGGGGTATAAATCCAATCTCCTCCTCCTCCTCCTTCTCCTTCTCCTCTTCTTCGTAAACTAGCACTTCAGCAAGAAAGGTTTAAGCTGACGTTCTCCTTTATAAACTAGTTTACTAGTTTTCTAAATAGAATGTTTATGAGAAGTAATCAAATATAAACCTCCCTTGCAATGTGGTGGTCATATTCAGAATTCTATTACCGTATCCTGCATAATGGCTAGGATTCATTGGAAAATTACTGTATACAGAAGAGAGGGTGATTTTTGCTGATCGTCCTCTCCTGCAGCAGATCTTCAGCTTTACTCATACTTCTCCAGGGATGGATTCTAAATGCACTTATGTGAATCCCAGCTTTAAACTAAGGATATTTAATCTGCAATCAAATGTTTTGGTGGATTTGTCCCTATTTGGGACTGGGAGGAAGGCTGATTGTACAGGAAATTATCATTTCCTCAACCCCTGGCTTTTCACAGTGACCTGGGCTATACTATCAGTGTGCAAAGACAAAACATCTATGTCACATACAGCGGTATTCTCAGTCATTTCTCTATAATTATAGAAGTCTTCTCCAGCAGCCCTTGTCAGTGTCTACTTTAACTAGAGAATCACTTTGAACACAGCTTTCATTTGTGCATACACCCTGCACTTCTCCTTTCTCTTCTCTATGCTATGTGAACAAGTGAGAAAAAGAAGAGACTTGCTGCTGTCCTTTGCTTGCTGCTGTGGTTCCGTTTTCCTTTGGATGATACAGAAGTGAAGGGATGCATGAAGAAGGTAATAAGCTTGGTTGCTTGGTACCCTGAATAACATACACCTCTGACAGGAGGACAGTCCAGCAGCAGCCCTTGTGTATCAAAACTCAGGCAGTGTGTCTTCTTTTTCCATCTTTTATCATTACAGTAGGAAGAGTGAAGTAAAAAAAGCTGTTAAGTTTAAAATAATTTATTCCATATTGTATCGTGACTGCTCAAAGGAAGAGGCAGAACATAAATTGAACTACAACTTGAAGTTCAATTATTTCAATTACCACCTCCTTCTTAAACGTTTCTCTTCCTTTCAAGTCATCAGCAATTTAACAGTCATTTTCTCTCAAAATAGCATTAATTATAGTACTTTCAGCTGCACCAAGAAGAGAATATATGTATAAATTAAATAATTACATACATGTATTACAAATTTACTTTTCTGTAATTTCAAAAATTACTTAGTTAATTAATTGCACATCCAATAACTCCAAACAAATATTGTATTAATGGAATTTGGATCTCTCTCTCTCCCCTTCACAAACACACAAAATAAAGACTTGCCCATGTACATGTTAAACAGCACTTTCTCATGGGATCATCTTTCCCTCAGTGAAACTCTCAGGCCTATTTCTCAGCAGGGTAGGAAGAATATATGCCTATTCTGTACTGCTTCAGACTGCAGGTAGAAGTAGACATAACTGAATGTTACATTAAAAAGTAAAACCTTTTAATGTAGATTTGGAAAGATTAGGCTAAAAACCTTGTCTGTGGTATTTTATATGTGGAAATGTTTAAATATAATAATAGAATAACATATAGTGTTGTGAACTTTCACTTGCAAACTTAAGAAGTAGAACCACACTTACTACTTCACTTCGGTCATTAACAGTGTTGCCTCAGAGCAAGCCAAATGTTAGGGAATTGGAGATTGGCTGTGAGGCATTTGCGAGCTATTTTGTGGATAAAGTCTTATCGCCCCACCATGACCTCCCTGCCACAGTTAAAACAGTAAGGGAACTCGAGGCCCCTTGCACGTCCACGTCGGGTTTGGATTGTTTCAACCTGCTCAGCCTTGAGGAAGTTGACAGATTGCTTGTGACTGTATGCCCAACGACGTGCGACCTTGATCCGTGCCCTTCCTGGCTTATTAAAGCGGGCCACGAGGGGTTTTGAGGTGCCCTCAGGGAGATTATCAATAAGTCCCTCTCTGAGGGATGGTTCCCGGGGGCACTCAAGGACATGATGGTCCACCCTCTCTTTGGTCGATCTTCCACCCTCGATCACCTGGCACCCTCAGAAGTTTTGGGAATGGGTTGGTTGACATTTCATATTTTATTATGCTACTTAATAATCTCTCTGGTCAAGAGGAAAATTTTTGTGGTAGTCTGAAAAATATTATATTATATATAATAATACTACCAAATTAATAAAAATTATCTTCCTGTTCAGACTGCACTTTTTGGACCAGAATAGGAAGGTATTTTTATTACTTCAGTATTATTATTGTTGTTGTTGTTGTGGTTATCATCATCATCATCATTATCATCGTTATTATCATTATTATCATTATTATTATTATTATTACTACTACTATTACTATTACTATTATTATTATTTAATCTGTGTGGTTTGGGTTCTTTTTT
>NW_015167571.1:75290-75619 GCF_001447785.1 Gekko japonicus | reverse complement strand
CCCTGGGCCAGCGCCGGAGAGCTGCAGCCCGGGGGAGACCAGAAGACGCTTCCCGCCATTTCCCCGGGCCAGCGCTGCATCCCAGAGGAGGTCGGAGGATGCCCATTATTGCCTCCCTGGGCCAGCGCTGGAGTTCTGTGGCCTGGGGGAGACCAGAACAGGCCCCCCCCACCTCCCCAGGCCAGCGCTGGAGCGGTGTAAGTGAGGGATCTGTGGTGGTGTGTGGCAGAGGCTTGAGTGGGGGGTGGAAGAGCCTCCCCCTCCCCGCATCTCTTTGCCCTCTTTCCTTCCTTTCCTTCCCCTTCCTTTTCTTTCCCTCCTTTTCTTTC
>NW_015167571.1:51446-75228 GCF_001447785.1 Gekko japonicus | reverse complement strand
CTTTTCTTCTTATTCTTTCTTTCTTTCCCTCCTTTCATTCTTTCCTTTTCCTTTCCCTCCTTCTTTCCTTCTCTTGCTTTCTTTCCCTCCTTCTTTCCTTCTCTTTCTTTTCCTCTTTCCTTCCTTCTTTCCTTCTCTTTCTTTCCCTCATTCCTTCCTTCTTTTCTTCTCTCTACTCTCTCTTTCCTTCCCTCTTTCCTCCTTCTGCGGTCCAACTCTCTTTTTGCTTCCCTCCCCCAGTGAAGGGAAGGGGAGGGGAGGCTTTTGAAGATGCCTTCCCCCCTTTTGCTTCCCCTTCTGACATTTCTCCCGGTGATGTCAGGGGGCGTTGCATATGCTAATGAGCTATTATGCTATTAGCCTAGTAGCACATTAGCATATCATATGCTAATGAGCTCCTGCAGCTCTTTTTCTACGAAAAGACCCCTGCTGAGAAGTAAGCCTCAGTTTTTATTTATGTTCAAAATGACCTAAGAGTTTAGTTGCAAATTAGTTAAATTGAGGATATTTTCAGAGGGTAGCTGAGTTGGTCTGCAGTAGAACAGCTATATTCCAGTCCAGTGGCACCTTAGAAACCAACAGGATTGGGGAGAGCAGTAATAAGCTTTCAAGACTTAAAGAGTTAAGAGTGTTTTTGTCTCTTGGTCAGATGTCAGCTGGGTAGGGGCAAGTCATTCCAGGCCTTTCCCCTCTGCCTTGCCACCCTGCCTTGTAAGGGTAGGAGCAAGGAGGATGGGCAGCAGCTTCCTGCTTCCCCTCACTGTCTCCCCTCAGTGCAGGGGGGAGTGCAAGTGCAGTTTCTTGCCATGGTGCAAGTGTTCAGGCAGCAGCTTCTCACCATGCCTCAGCACAAGGGGGGGGGGGAGAGAGAGAGATTGGATTTATACCCTGCCCTTCACTTGAAGTCTCAGAGCGGCTTACAATCTCCTTTCCCTTCCCCTCCCCACAACAGACACCCTGTGAGGTAGGTCACACCAGCAGCTGCATGTGGAGGAGTGGGGAATCAAACCCAGTTCTCCCAGATTAGAGTCCACCACTCTTAACCACTGCACCAAACTGGTGTGAGCAATTGCTTCTCTGAGACACAGGGGCAAAGAAACATCACAACCAAAAGCCCATGGGCCAACCCTGGGAAGAGAGGGGGATGATTTACCTTTACGTCCCAAATGTAAACCATCAAGCCCTCATACAATGTACCTGTTTCTCTCTCTTTCCCCCATACTTCATCCTTGTTTTCTACTATCTTAATCTACTTTCTCCTCTCACCATTGTGGTAGCGTTTCAAAACCCTGCTATGAAATTAGTCATTCAAGCTCGAGGATCCAAGATGGTGTCGGAGCAGCAAAGCTAGTAACAATCTCTCTCAGCCTTCAATTGTTTGATGATATTGGAGATGCTTATGAACGCTTGTTTTCTCTGCTTATCAGACTTATCGTAGTCAAGTGACTTTCTTCCATAACAGTTTTGTTTGGACCAGAATTTTCAAGCCACAAGTAAAGATATCAGGAGGAGGTGGTGGTGAGTTTTTACTAACAGCTCTCTGCAGGGAAAATGAGTGCGGGGAAACGCCTTCCTGACGGTGATAAAGAGGACAAACTCTCTCTCCCTGCCTCTAAGCAAACCAAAATAATGGAGTTCTTCCCCATGGAGTCAGAACATACATTTGCCATTCCTGTATTTAATTCTTTCACTCCCCTAGCAGAAGATGCAGACAGGGAGAGTAAGCAAAAAAACAGTGGGGACAAACAAATGACAACCTCTTCAGATAAAGAACAGTTAAATGATAGCATAAAGTTAAAAAAAAAAAGTTCAGCTGTAACCGAAGAAGAGATTAAGAAAATAGAGACCAGCTGTTCCAAAGCTGAGTGTTTTTCTCCTGAATTAAAAGATATGCTAAAGCTCCATGGGGGGGTGGGCAGAGTGGCAATGCTCATTCGGGAGACTTACTCCTTCAGGGTGCTTCTGCCACTAGAGATCACAGGCATTGAGTGTGTTGGCCTGGTGTGGGAAGCCGGGGAGAGTGTGGCTATTTGGCTGGTGTACCAACCGCCTAACACTCCGGCCAATAGCCTACCATCCCTGCTGGAGGCCGTAGCAGACTGGGCGCTGGAGCACCCTAGGCTTATTGTCTTGGGTGACATCAACATCCTTGCCGATGACGTGACCTCCATGCCGGCAGCGGACATGGTGTTGTCCATGACGGTGCTGGGACTCTCCCAATTTGTAACAACCCTCACTCATCGGGCTGGACACATGCTCGATTTGATCTTCGTGGCTGGGGTAACAGTGGACCTGATTACAGCATCAGCTGTACCATAGTTGGACCACGTAGCCCTGAAGGCCTGTCTGAATATCCCTCCCTGACCTTGTTTAGGTGGCAAGCGTATTTTGGCTCACCCACAGAGTCTAATGGACCCTTTGCGGCTCCAGAGGGCTCTGCGGGATCTGATGCCTCCCGGTGGCTCATTAGATGAGCTTGTGGAGGACTGGCATAGCCAACTCTCCACAGGCAACGACGCGATCGCTCCCTGGTGCCCTCTGCGCCTCCGCTCCAGACTCACTCCCTGGTATACCCAGGAGCTGAGGGGTATGAAGCGGGAGCTAAGACAGCTAGAGAGACTGTGGCGAAGCGCTCGCAATGAAGCTACAAAAGCATCTTATAAGACGTTTATGAGATCCTATGAGATGGCAGTCAAAGCTGCTAAGAGAGAGTTCTATGCAGCCAAGATTGTGTCCGCTAGCTCACGCCCAGCCCAATTGTTTAGGATGATTCGGTCATTAACAGTGTTGCCTCAGAGCAGGCCAAATGTTAGGGAATTGGAGATTGGCTGTGAGGCATTTGCGAGCTATGTTGTGGATAAAGTCTTATCGCTCCACCATGACCTCCCCGCCACAGTTAAAACCGTAAGGGAACTCGAGGCCCCTTGCACGTCCACGTCGGGTTTGGATCGTTTCGACCTGCTCAGCCTTGAGGAAGTTGACAGATTGCTTGTGACTGTATGCCCAACGATGTGCAACCTTGATCTGTGCCCTTCCTGGCTCATTAAAGCGGGCCACGAGGGGTTTCGAGGTGCCCTCAGGGAGATTATCAATAAGTCCCTCTCTGAGGGATGGTTCCTGGGGGCACTCAAGGACATGATGGTCCACCCTCTCTTTGGTCGATCTTCCACCCTCGATCACCTGGCACCCTCAGAAGTTTTGGGAATGGGTTGGTTGACATTTCATATTTTATTATGCTACTTAATAATCTCTCTGGTCAAGAGGAAAATTTTTGTGGTAGTCTGAAAAATATTCAAGAGCTCTCTCAGCCCCACCGACCTCACAGGGTGTCTGTTGTGGGGAGGGGAAGGGAAAGGAGTTCATAAGCCACTCTGAGACTCCCTCGGGTAGTGAATGGCGGGGTATAAATCCAATCTCCTTCTTCATCATCTGTCCAACCCCCTTTTAAAGCTGTCAATGCCCGTGGCCATCACTACATTCTCTGGCAGGGAATTCCACATTTTTATACACTCTTTGTTGATCTAATCCACCATCCTGTCTCACGCAGTGGCCAACCAGTTCCTCTGGAGGCCCAACAGCAGGGCATAGAGGCCGAGGCCTTCTTCTGATGTTCAGAGGTTGACTGTCTCTGAACGTGGAAGTTCCACATATAAGGTTTGGCAGAGCCTATGGCGAAAGAGCCACCTGTACCTGCATCGATTTACACTTGAAACGCAACCACGCAGAGACGTTCGTTTTCCCAAGGAGTCTGGCTACTTTCAGAGGGCCACTGCTATTTTGTTTCTAAAGCGTTTTGTAGTGAAAAATCCACACAAGCGGCAAGGCCAGTTTCAGAAGTTTTGGGAATGGGTTGGTTGACATTTCATATTTTATTATGCTACTTAATAATCTCTCTGGTCAAGAGGAAAATTTTTGTGGTAGTCTGAAAAATATTATATTATATATAATAATACTACCAAATTAATAAAAATTATCTTCCTGTTCAGACTGCACTTTTTGGACCAGAATAGGAAGGTATTTTTATTAATTCAGTATTATTATTATTGTTGTTGTTGTTGTTGTTATCATCATCATCATCATCATTATCATCATTATTATCATTATTATTATTATTACTACTACTATTACTATTACTATTATTTAATTCTGTGTGGTTTGGGTTCTCTTTCAAATATTTCTTATAAAAATTTTACTATTAGGATATGCTTGAATATTTTTTCAGGTATGCAATCAAATTAACATTCAAGACTTGTGTCTGACTAGGGCAGAAAGTAATATCAAATGTGGCCTCTTATGTACATCTCTGCCTTGAGTTACTGACATTAATTAGAAGTAATTCTGAATAAATTTTATAAGAAAAACATATTTTCATGTCATAATTATAATAATATAAGTATTATACCAAATGTAATAATGATTTTTTCCCCCTTTTTTTCTTCCTTTCTTTTTAGCACAATTCCAACTTGGTCCTATATTGACTAATTAACATAATATTATTGCATTGTCTGGAGCTAATATGTAATAACTATGCTTGACCAATGAAGAAGGCCAAAAGGCCAAAACGCATTTGGTCAGGGTCACGTAAGTTCTTTGTTTGAGATTTCTATATGATTTTAATCTGAACTGAAGCTATATTTTGGCCTGTAATTGTTTTTAAACTATTTTTTAATAAATACGTATTTTTGTATATTGATATATATTTATATCCTATATTCAGCAGTTTAAATACTGAGCCCCTTAAGTTGAATACATTTAACCTTCTCCTCCCACACTGACCTTGATAGACCAAAAGTCTGACTCAGTAACCCTGGTCAAATAGAATGTGCATATATCTTGCATGCTCATGTATAACATATTTTTATAAGGAAGAGGCAATACGCAAGTTCACTTAACAAATGAAACTAGAAACTAGTACCTGGATATATGTAGAGTTTATATCACCAGTTCAAATGTGCATGCATTGATTGTAACATGAAAATTACTCAACACATGTATTTTTAAAACTCAAGTTTATACTGTACATGGCTTGTATGTGTGTTCATTGTTACTCGTGAACAACGCTGGTATAAGGCAGCTTCATGTGGTTCATGAATGTGAACAAGGGCGGAATTAAAAGGGGCAGGTTGACCAGCACCATTCCAGAAGACTCTAGAGCATGCCTTCACTTTTTCATGGCAACTGGCTGGGCAACATTGGCACCCAGTTGAGCTGGAAGTAAAATGTGAATATCTCATGTACTGTGTTTCACTTGGCGAATTTCTCTTCCTGTGTAAATTAAGATGATTCACTTTAACATCATTCTGTGCACCTCGTTAGCCATTCCTCATCAGGTTCTTCCATGGTCTCTCATGAATTAAGAGTGAGTGGTGGCTAGGAGGGGGTGCAGACAAAGGTTGCTTCCACAGTGGGGGGGGCATCCACACAATGGAAGCAGCAGAAAGCAGGGTGGTGGAAAACAGGGACAGACTCTGTATGCTCCATTCACATGCAACTCTCCCTACCCTTCCCCCTTGCTATCCACCACATTAGCACAGAAGAAGTGGACCAGGATTTTTTCCCCCAGTTCAAAGGGGAAAGCCCAGGAATCATCATGTGGAAGCGGGGGGGGGGATCCCTCTGCAGTTGGGGAGGGAAGTTGGGGGGAAAACTTCATGTGGAAGACACCAAAATCACTTGGAAGGATGAGCACATTCCCTTGATACCAATTGCTGAACCATAATGTTGTTTTTAAAAAAATCTATATTTCATTTTTAATCTATAAACTTTAAGACATCATTTGGGGAATAGAGAATATTTAGTTTAAGCAATTTAACACATTCTTAAAAATAGACATTTGGATAATGTATGGTGAATATAATATGTACCTAGATGAGACGTTTCTTATGGTGTTAGTACTTAAGTGCTAAAATCAATTTACCAATTTCCATGGAAATCTAGAGGTCAATAACAATGGGAGGAAAATAACAGGACACAAATCACAGGTCAGGTTTAGAAAGATTCAAGGGCAAATGCAGTGGCTGTCCATAAAGTAGGTTATATATTTTAATTTTTAAAAAGCCTACCCTGCAACAATTTGTCACTATCCTCAGTATGCCATGAAGATGTGTTTGTATACCTTTGTGCTTACAGACAGAAAATAACAGGGACAGAAATTAACCAGGATATGTAACCTGCAGAACAGGGACACGGAATAGGGCAGGCAAAAATGAAGTCCCACTGGAGGTCATGTGAGAAGGGAGACATGGGAAAGCAAGATAATTATGATGCATTAAATGAATGAGCTTGAACACTCTGCTGAGCAGCTTTGATGCTGCACCGTAGCCACCTTTCCTACCAGACCAGGATGCATCTAGTATCAAGTAAACTTGATTAAATTTTATTCATCACAAGAGAAGAAGTACTGTCTTAATGCAGAGGTGGGTCCACCCAAATTCTGCTCTCAGGTATAAAGGGTGGCCAAAAAGATGTCAATCATTTGGGATTATAGTGATGTTTACTAAAAGATTAACATGTGTTACAAGCAAAGTGATGATACATAAAAAGGCAAAGCAAAGTTTACAACATCCCTTCAGTTGCTGGCATTCTCAGCAACAGATGAATTCCGTGGGAAGCACTTGGGGTACCTCTCTGCAGCTTAGGTCCTAGATCCCTTCCAGCCCAGCTTCCGTTCGGGTCATGGGATGGAGACAGTGCTGGTCGCCCTTACTGACGACCTCTGGAGGCATCTGGATCGAGGCAGTGTGGCAGTACTGCTGTTGTTAGACCCATCGGCTGTGTTCGACACAGTTGACCACCAGCTGCTGACCCACCACCTTGCTGACGTGGGGATACAGGGGCTTGCCTTACAGTGGCTTGCCTCTTTTCTCCAGGGTCAGGGACAAAGGGTGGCGCTAGGGAACAGCAGTCCCAAAGACACCCGCTTGAATGCAGTGTGCCTCAGGGGGCAGTGCTTTCCCCAATGTTGTTTAACATCTATATGCGCCCCCTTGCCCAGATCGCCCGGAAGTATGGGCTAGGGTGCCATCATTATGCGGATGACACCCAGCTCTATCTGATGTTTGGGGGGCAGTTGGACTCCAGTCCAGAAGACCTGAACCAGGCACTGAAAGCCGTGGCTGGTTGGCTCAGACTGAGCCAGCTGAAACTAAACCCAGCAAAGACGGAAGTCCTGTACCTGAGTTGGGGCGGTCTGGGGATGAGGATCCCTCTCCCGGCCTTCGACGGGGTGCCTCTGGTGCTGGCGCTGGAGGTTAGGAGTCTGGGAGTGCTCCTGGATCCCTCCTTAACTATGGAGGCCCAGGTGGCAGCCACTGCTGGGTCGGCCTTTTACCACCTTCGGCAGATTTGGCAGTTGGTTCCCTTCCTCGACCGCGATGACCTGGCTACAACAATCCATGCGACGGTCACCTCGAGATTAGACTACTGTAACGCTCTCTACATGGGGCTGCCCTTGTCGCAAATCTGGAAGCTGCAGCTAGTGCACAATGCTGTGGCCAGGCTCCTGATGGGTCTCCCTAGATGGGAGCACATCCGACCTGTGCTGAAAGCACTGCACTGGCTGCCAATAGCATACCGAATTTGCTTCAAGGTGCTGGTGCTTACCTTTAAAGTCCTATATGGCCAGGGTCCAGCATACCTGAGGGACCGCCTTTTCCCACACATACCCCTGAGAGCACTACGGTCGGGACCACAACATTGGCTAGTGATTCCAGGCCCCAGGGAGGATACACTCACTGCAACCATGGCCAGGGCCTTTTCAGTGGTGGCTTCTACCTGGTAGAACGAGCTCCCGGAGGAGATCAGGGCCCTGCGGGACCTTTTACAGTTCCACAGGGCCTGCAAGATGGAGCTCTTCCACCAGGCTTTTAATTAGGAGCCACCACTACCACTACTTATGAAGATCGAGCCACAGCATCGTGACAGATTGATTACCGCTGAATCGGGACTTTGTATTACATCTACACTATGCCATCTAAATTTGATTGAAGAACTAACATCACTGAGCATTTTAATTGTAAAATATGGTTATTTTATTTTGTTTATGTGTTTTTATATGTTTTAATATTTGGCACATTGTGCCCTAAACTGTGAGCTGCCCTGAGCTCGTTCGCGGGGAAGGCGGGATAGAAATAAAATAAATAAATAGGTCTCACCTCTGTCCTTGGTAATACTGCATCTGAGTAACTCTTGAGCGTGGGTTAACAGACACTGTGTGGACACAAAGCAAACTTCGTGTTCTTTGTTGCACTTGAATATCTATGCCCTAACTTTGATCCCCTTGTGGAAATAAGAGTGGATATACCAGGGGCTCCAAGTTAGGGCCCAGGATGCTTATGCACTCTGTTTTTCTGATGTTAGTATTGTCCTGTGTATGGCAGTGAATCAGTAGATCATGGTGGAACGGCGGCTCACCATCTGCATTCTGGAAAATAATGGACACTTCATTGCTGCATGGGGCATTATATCTTCTGGGATCATTGTGACGGTTTTGAATGATTGCTATGGTCACTGTGGAAGGCTCTGCATTGTTGAGGTGAGCATCCTAAATGCTCTCCTGCTCAACCTCACACAGCATCTTGCATGCTTCAGCAAAGGGGTTGTTACTTGCCATCCATGCACTCTGGGTCTGCAGAAGATGTGGATTGCATCCCTGATTTTCTGGAAGTTCCAGTCTTTGTGATGCTGCCTCATCAGAATCCAGAATGTATAGCTGTGCATATGCCCTAGGCTCATCATTGTCAGGATGTAGTGCTCCAGCACGATGGTAGATGGATCCATTAATTCTGATGCAGTAAGGGCCATATCCTGGTGGAGGCTTGATTTGAGCCCACATTGAAGCAAATGCCAGACTGTTGTTGATAGATCTAATGTGTTGCATGAAGTTGTTGGCGTAAACATGGTGGCCGCTCATGAGTTTCTCAATTAGTGGAACACTGCAAATATCTTGGAGAGAAACACTGCCTTTGGAGCAGCACTTGGTGAACTTTCCATCTCAGGGCCTCTCACATGGGAAGTGGAAGGCTGCACAGAACTGATATACCTGGTCCATGGATGCACAGTAGTGTGGTGTGATTGAGTGATCATCAGTAATGTCAACCATGGTTGTAGGTAATTCAGTTTTTTATTATTATTATTGGTGATCAGGGGCATACTGTTCTCGGCACTTTGAGAGTTGTTTTGCAGCAATTTTCAGGTGTCTCTTGCTGCCTTTGTAGGGGTTGTCTGTTGAACTTATACTGGGTACGATGCTGTCATCTTTGGGATTGAAGTGTTGGTTCTTTGCAGTCACTGATATGTGATGTCAGTGCACATTGTTTCTGCTCAAAGTGTACTGTGCATGGAAGCTGATGTCCCAGTGGGTATTTCGAGATTTCAGTGGGACTCTGAGGCATGTTTTGTGGTGCATGCTGCTGAAATTGCATTGTGCTTAAGGACTGAGTCTGTGGCGTTTGGTGTGTGATCTCTGTGTGGATCGCTGAGATGCTGTCTGGGGCCTGTGATTGGCCTTGCAACAGGCTTGATGGCTGAGTATGCATTGGTAGCTGTGAGTTTTTAGTGTTGCCTCTTGGCCTGCTGCATTGTTCTACCTGCAGGGCTTGCAGTGTTTCTGAAGGCTCACTCTGTATTGGTAGCTGTGAGTGTTCAGTGTTGTCTGTTGTCATGTTGCATTGGTCAGTCCGCAGAGATTGAACGGTGCTTGAAGGATGTCCATGTTGTGGTTCTTCTGGCATGTCAGTGTGGCTTCTTGACATCTTTTGTTTTGCACGTTTTGCCTTTTCACATATAGACTTCAATTCAATCTAATTTATTGCGGCAGGAGCCAGTAAAACAGTACAATTCTGATATAAAAGGGATGAAAACAGTAATAACATGGGAATAATATAAAAACATTAAACATATAGACTTCTTGCATTTTGCTTCTGCATGTTCTTCTGGAATAGGTTTTCTTTTTTTGGCCTGAGAAGTACTTGTAATGGTAAACCATGATGGTGGTGTGGAGTGTTAGTTGAGTTAGTGAAAGGTGAGTTGTAATGTGGGGAATATTAGTATGCTGAAGGAGGTCCTCAGGGGAGCATGAAGTGTTTGAGAGATGTGAATTTTAGGAAGCAGGATACTGTGTAATAATTTTAGGGCACCGATGTAATGTTGAAATGTGTAGAGGCAGAAATGACTGTTGAGAATGGTTAGTTAATGTTAAGATGCAGTAGAGGAATATGCAGAAGGGTCAGGGGGAGATTGGGTGGAGGAGAGAAATGCAGGAGAAATGGATGAGTGCAGCTTGAGGCCATGAGTATATGACAGCATTGAGTCATTATCCAGGAAGCGAATTGTGAGCAGAATCCCTTGTTTATTTCTGCATGTAGTGGCTGCCTTATCTCCTTACGTTGCAGTTATTGTTTCTCCACAGTGCATAACTGTCCACATGTGATCTACATTATCAAGGCTTAGTATTCTTTTCTATCTCCCCAAGTTTCTAATGTGTCCTCTCACACCATGTCCCTTCAGTGCCTATGTGTGCCACAGGTGCCTTGGTGTGTGTCTCTGTCAGAGGAACGCATTCCCATTCCCCCAGTTTGAATGCAGCCATCTGTGGCTGTTCTGTGAGTCTTCCTGGTTAGCATCTTGATTGTGACCTGTGTAGAATGTACGCTGTAGATGTTGGGACATGGTAGATTGTGGATATATTGTAAAAGTGCAAGGCATTGTTGCTTTTTGTCTCCTTATGGACAGCGTTCTGTATGTGTACATGCATGTTATGTTTTGCTGTCCATCCTGTTAGTCCCATATTGCACTGTGACCTTCCTCCTAATGGGTAGGGTTATTTCCTTGTATGTGTTCTTGGTTGTTGGTGTAATGTAAGTGGTGTGTTTTTTTCTTTGTCAGCCTGTTGCATCGTTGAACAGTTACCGACACCTTGCCATCACTGTGGTTGTAGTTGTAGACTTATCTGGTTTGCTGCATTCAGTGTCTGTCCTATCGATGTTCTGTTTGGTTAGTGTTGTCTAGGCAGTTTTCTCTGTGTCAAGTATAGTCTGTGGGGAAAAAAGAGTGAGCTAATGTTAGCAAGTGAGGATTGATGTTGTACAGGGAGTAACTTGTTCTGAAATGGCTCCGTCCTCCGCTGTACCAAAGTGTATGTTAATTTGTCCCTTGTTTGTGGACTACCTTATTTTCTGGGGGTAAAGTCCCTACAGGTTTTTGAATGTTTGGTAGACTTACCTGGTATTCTGATGTGTAGTTTGTGTGTTGTCACAGCTGTCTTTGTCTCCTCTGGTGTATGAGGTCCTGTGAATGTGAAGCGCAGTCTGTAGAAAGGAAAGGATCAGATCATGGTAGGCATTGAGGATGTAGTTTGCAAATTTGAGTTATGGGCATAGCAATCAACTGCGGCAGGGGTTTTTCTTGTCTAAATCTCCCTGTTCTGCTTTTGTGGAAGTGTGTTGTAGTGTTTCCCAGTGCACACAGTGAACTGGGCTTGTTATGTGTATTGTGGCATGTGTTGGTTATTTCTGCATTTCCCCCCTCTCAGAAGTTTGTCCATGTAAATCTGTCTCTGCCTGTCTCCCAACGTGGTGAAGGCAAAATCAAGGACACAAAATAGTGTGAAAGCAGTATCCTGTAATGGTCTGAATAAAAAAAGTATTGTAGCCACTAAGCATTTGATCATTCTGTGGATCTGGCCATTCATGGAAAGTGTCAGAAATGCTAACAGCTCTAATGGTCTTGCAGCATCTCCAGGAAATCATGGGTTCTCCTTGTGGTTCCTATTCTTTCAGGTAGAAAAACATGCTTTCCTTGCTGTATACTGTAAGAGAACAATACCCAAAAGACAGACCTCCCAGTAGCCAAACTCCAAAGAAAACAAAACTGGGGCCAATATCAGTCCAATAATACACTCTAGAACATCAGTTATGTATGCTTAATACAATTACTTTTTATACTTGATAATAGTATCTAAGTATACAAAATTTTCACAAGTTATACAATCTAGCCATACAATATCTTAATGTTTTACAATAACATGATAATACAACAAAATGTCAGTTGCTGCCAACAGCCAGAAGATATCAGTGGAATTCCAAAACAGTTGCTGTTGGCAGTCAAAAGAATATAAGGCTTATAGAGCTTAGAGCTTATAAAGCTTAACAAAGCAGCCGGCTTGTACTTGGTTTCGTCTCTTGACTTCCTCAGAAGCAACTTAACTGCAAAACAGAATCCATAATACATTCATACATTATTGAAATATGACACTTAACACAGTTTGCAAACCCACAATAAAAGTTAAGATTGGAATATACTACCTGGTGTTGTATATAAATTTTCTTTATGTTATTTTCCTGGTTTCTAAAGACTCTTCTCAAGAGTTGCTACATTTAATATAGGGACTAGCCCTTATTTCCTACAAAACAGAGGTATTGGAATTTAATCCAGTTATTTATTTAATTGTATTATATTAAATAAAAGCAATCCTACTTACTACCTACCTTAGACCATATCTCATGTGGGACCTGTCCTTGATAGACTAAGCTTCGAAGCCAAAAGGTCTCTCTGTTCTACTGCTACATGTTTACCATATGTATCCTAAGTGATGTCACCTGCAGACTCCTATTAAAGAGCCCTTCACCATATTCTATATGTCCTTGACAGACGAGGCTTTCAAAACAAAAAGGTCTTTCTGTTCTACTATTACATGTATATCATAGGTATCTTAAGTGATGCTACCTGCAGAAGGCTCTAAAAGAGCCCTTCACCATAACTCCCGAGGACCTGATAGCACTGTGGCCTCTCCAAGGGCCCCTGTGTTGCCACCCTCCCCAAGGGCCCAAAGGCACTGTTGGCCTAGGCTCCCTGAGGGCCTGATGGTGCTTTCGCCCACCCGCCGCCCTCCCTAAGGGACACATAATCAGTGGAGGCTTACCGAGCTGGCTTATTCCTGTCAGCCAAAGAGCTGAGGGCCAGTTTTCTTCATGGACCAATGGCACTGTCGACCACACACTGCCCTCCCCAAGGTCCCGATGTCGCTGTCGGCAAGATTGCCTGGCGTGTGCCTCTGGTGAGGGAAGGTGGTGTTTTGGAGGGAAAGCTAGCGCTGTCAGCCATCTGCCCCCCAAGCTCCTGATGGTGTAGTTGTTGGCCTGCCACCCTCCCTGAGGGCCCGATGGCACTGGTGGCTGCCCACTGCCCTCCCTGAGGAACATGCAATGTGCAGGGGCTTACCAAGGCGGCTTAATCCTATCAGCCCAGGAGGTGAAGGACAGTTGAGCTCGTGGACCGCTGGGGCTGTCAGCTGGCTGTGGCCCTCACTGAGGGCCCGATGGAGCTGTCAGCCACCCGCTGCCCTCCATGAGGTCCTGATGGTGCTGTTGGTAATGTTGCCTGGCTTGTGTGGTGACAGAAAGAGGTGTTTTGGAGGGAAAGCAAGCGCTGTTGGCCATCTGCCCCTCCCAAGCTCCTGATGGTGTAGTTGTCAGCCTGCCTGGTTTCTGGCTCTGGGAAGGAAAGAAGGCATTTTGGAGGGAAAGCAAGCACTGTCGACCGTCTCCACACCCCCCAAGCTCCCAATGGTGGAGTTGTCCACCTGCCACCCTCCCTGAGAGCCCCATGGTGCTGTCAGCTGCCCGCTACCCTCCCTGGGGGATGCTTAATCTGCGGAGGCTCCCCAAGGTGACTTATTCCTGTCAGGCAAGGAGCTGAGGCGTTTTGGTGGGAAAGCAAATCGGTTGCTGGCCACTCTGCAGAAATGGGCGGGAGTTAGGGCACAGAGTCAGTGGATAGGGCAAGCTTCTGACTGACAGAGCAGGGACCCAATTGATTTGGATGCGTGTGGAATGTTCAGGAAAGAGGGACATGAAAAGTCAATTATATATAAGGAGAGATTTTCATGCTTGAAACATTGAATAATATAGTTAGAGAAGATCATTTAATTAAAGGACTTAAGGTGAGAGGGGAAGAATTTAAGTTGCAAGATTTTGCAGATGATTTAGTTTTTATTTTGGAAGAACCACTAGCTTATATTACATAACTTTTTAATAACTGCAAGAATTTGGGCAAGTTGCTGGTTTGAAAATTAACTTTAAGAAGACAAAAATACTCACCAAAAATTGTACCAAGGACCAGGTACAACACTTACAAGAAATTTCAGTTATTGAAGTATGGGAAAAAGTAAAGTATTTAGGAATAGTTTTGTCAAATAGATGTAGTTCATTTCTAGAGGACAACTGTAAGAAGCTCCTGCTAGAAATTAGGAAGGACTTGGAAAAATGGAAAGGCTTGCAAGTATCATTTATGGGGAGAATAGCAACAGTTAAAATGAATATTTTACCATGACTTTTATTTCTTTTCCAAAATATTCTGATTGTGAAAAAAGCAACATATTTTAAGGATTTAGACAAAATTACAAGTCATTTTATTTGGCAGTCTAAAAGAGTCAGGATAAAATGAAAGTACTACAAGACAGGAAAGAAAGATGAGGTTTTGTGTTACCTAATTGGTCTATATATTATAAAGCGGTATCTTTGATTTGGATAAAAGATTGGGTAACTTTGGAAAATTTAAGGCTCTTAAAATTAGAAGGACATGATTTATTAATAGGATGGCATGCTTTTGTATGGTACGATAAAGACGGGTACATAAATATTTTAAACAGCATTTGCTTAGAGGCTCACTGATAAAAACATGGGAAGAAATAAACAAACCCTGTATTATATGAAAACCCCAAACTGGATTTCCCCATTGGAAGCATTCATAAAACCCATATTATTAACTAAATATGTGGAGATATGAAGATCTGTTAGATGGTAGTAATAACTTAAATTCAGCTGATACGTTACAAGAACAAAATACTAACTTGACATGGTGGGAAAAGACTACAATTGGAATCAAGGTATAAAAATGATTTTAAAAAATGGTTTTTATGCGAAATTAATAGATTTGGACAAAATATGGTTATATACAGAGGAAATTGTATACTTTCCTGTTAGAAACAAAGATGCAGGATGAGGTAGTTAAATCCTCAATGGTGACCTGGGCACAAAACATAGGATATAATATAGATATAAATCAATGGTCAAAAGTTTAGAAAACTAACATAAAACTTTCTAGAGCTACCTCATTCAAGGAGAATATATACAAAATGTTCTACAGATGGCATATGTCACCGGATAGATTAGCCAAATGCTATGCAAATATGTCAAATAATTGCTGGAAATGTAAGCAAAATGTTGGGACTTATTTTCATATGTGGTAGATGTGTGCTAAAACTAAAAAATACTGGACATGGATCCAGGGGATACTACAAGAAATAATAGATACAAAAGTATCTTTTATGCCAGAACTATTTTTATTAAATATAATTCCAGGTATATATAAAAACCCAGATGTACACATGATTGTATATGTCGTAACAACGGCTAGAATTTTATTTGGCAAATTTTTGAAATCAGATAAAACCCCATCAAGGGAGGAACTTATACAGAAGTTGCTTGAAACAGCTGAAATAGGTAAGCTAACATTAATATTACAAGGGAAAAGTAAAGAAGTATTTGAGAAATTTTGGTCGAGATTGTATAAGTGGATTGAAAAATCAGTTAATGGAAGTATTCAATAACTAGGAAAACAGTTAACTAGTAGATTGGATTGGTGAATGGAAGACTCTCTTGATTAAGATACATTGTTAGCATTTCAAGTATAATATTTGAAATATAATAAAAATGTTTTAAAAACCTATGGGTTTTGGTGCCAGAACCTCAGTTCTGACACGGTACTGGTCTTAGCTTGGAACACCTTTATTCTCAATAAACAAATCACTGCCAGAGAGTGTTGTTGAGAGTTTGTCCATGAGTCTGACACTTATCTGGAATAAGCTAAAGCCCCATAATAAGGAAGATTCCTGGGGAACTGCTGCCCTGGAGGACTGGTCACACAGGGAAAAACACACATGAAGCTGCCTTATACTGAATCAGAAAGTTGGTCCATCAGGCAGCATCCTCCTCTCAGTCCAGCAGCAGTTCTCCAGGTCCCTGGCTGAAATTTCTTAGGTAGAGAGGATGTGCTGAGCTGCTGACCTTGTAGTCCTCGGCCCACTCCCAACCCTGGCTGAGGCCTGCTGAATACCCCCATGGAGGGCCCCTTTCCCACAGTAGCAAAGGCACCACAGTGGCAAAGGCCAGTAAGTTCTGAGCAAAAAACCAGACAAGCAAGGAGCGCAGGTCTTTGAAAAGTCAGATGGCAAGGGGCAGAGGATTTGGGAATGGGCAGGCAGGCAATGGGTGGGCGCACAAAATGCCTAAATGGGATGGGCCAGGTGGCCAGGCACCCACAGATGAGTGCCTGGATGGACGGGGCAGAGAGCACTTGGGCGCAGCTGCCCCCATCCATTCCCATGATGCCTGGCAGCCCACCCCAGATAAGCCTTGCATGAGGCCATGGGGGAAGGGAAATAGGCGCCAGTGCCTGGGCGGATGGGGAGGGGAGCGAGCAGGTGTAGCCACTGCTGTCCGATCCCACGCTGCCTGGGAGCCCACACTAAGCAAGCCTCACACGAGGCTGAGGGGAAATGGGCACCAGTGCCTGGATAAATGGGGAAGGGAGCAAGCTGCCACCACTGTACGGTCCCACACCACCTGGTAGCCCGCATAAGGCAAGTCTCGCTTGAGGCTGAGAGGGGGGGAACAGGCGCCAGCACCCCAAAAGCACATGGTCTGCCAGGTGGCACATGGAGGAGCACGTGAGAGAATGAAAGGGAGCCCCTTCACACCCCCATCACCGCCACCACCCTTTTCATGGCACTGCTATCCCTGAGCCACCAGGAACCCGGCAGCAGATCCTCACTGCAGCTGCCAGCCTCATGACTCCCCATATGACCACAACAGGTGCAAGTGGGAGAGGGCATGCCGACATTGGCTGCCCGCTGCACCTGACCAACTGGCCCCAGGAGAGCCCCAGCCATGGACCCACATGTGCAGGGTCCCGGCAGTGGGTCCTGCTGCAATCATCAGCCTCACACTGTCTGAGGGGAGCGAAGAAACTCAGGTCCCAACCTCACCATGTGCACTCTGCCGTCTGAAGCCAGGAGGGCAGGAGATGCCATCCCTCAGAGCGTGAGCCCCCCCAGCTTAACCCGCCCAGAGCCTGCCCCACAAGCACAAACCCAGCTCACTGAAGCAGGATACCTGCTGCTGCCAGGGCCCAGTGCCAGCAGGTTCCCCAGTGAAGAGAGCTCCATGTGGCTGGTCCTTGCCCAGGCTCATAGCTCTGTCCTACCTTGAGCTTGTGCTGGGCTGATCTGAGCCTGGAGGGCAGCTGTTGCCAGCCTGGCCGGTGAGCTTGCCCTTGGTTGGCCAGCGCTCCTGTGCTGAGCCATAATTGGCTCACCCTATCTGTGCTTCATCCAAGAAGATGATGGGGGCAGGCAAATGCCACCATCTGCTCCATGGGCAGGCACCAGACATCTCCCCAAAGTGCCAGACATTCGTAGTAATGAGATCAGTGGCACTAGGAAAAAGATACATCCCATGGCTTGCAGTGTCTGGGAGAGAGACTGAGTGGAATTCCAGCTGCCAGGGAGTAGAAGGGATTCAGAAAGGTGTCCCACTTTGATGCCATCACAGCAGCTGTGGCACCAGAAACCAGATATGTGGTGGCTTTGTGGGAGGAGGATGTTCAGATCTGTACAGTCTTTATTTAAGGGGCAGCATATATGAAACTGTTTTTTACTGACACGAGTCTTTTTATTCACAGAAAATACAGGAATACAGTTCTAAAAGCAAACAAAAATCTGTGGAATGAATACTTTTCTATAGTTGAATTCAGTACAATTGAATAAAAGTGTGCCATCAGCCACACACTAACTAGCAAAGGGTTTCCAATGTTGCATGAAAAAGATCCTAAAGTCATTAGAATCAAAACTGGAAAGGTTATTTTCCCTACTCCCACACTTCAAGTACATTATGCGACAAGATTCCCCATTTTCCACTTTCCACTACTCAGCCACTGGGGAGGAAGGCAAATCTTCATCTATTCATTTGCATACAGCAGTAAATTATGTTTCATGAAAGTATAGTGTGAGCGATCTCCATTGGGTACACAATCAAAAAAACAGTTAAACACTATTTAGGGATTTATCAAATAGCTGGCTAAGTAGACATTTAATAAAATTTGAAAGAGTATGTTTATTACTTCATCTATCTAAAAGCAATAATGGCAATTACATAATAGCAGCAGGAGTCCAGTCTTAATGGTTGAAACCAAGGATATAGGCTTTTAGCTATAGAGGAAAGCAAGGGGATATGTGGCTGTGAATGATTCTGGAAGCAGCAGCACATTGAAAAAGTTGGGATCTAGCACAAAAAGTCTAGCATACAAAGTTCTTCAAACAGACTCTTAATTCTTACCACTGCAACAGGATAAAGAGGTTAATTGCCCCTTGTCACCCACTGCCATGGGGAAATGAGGCAAAGATACTCTCTGATGTTGGCTTCCAAACACCTGCTCAGGGTTCCTGTCATTCCCAGCCATTTTCTTCTCCTGCTTCTCCACCTAGCGCCTCCATCCCTTTGTGTTTCCTATCACTCCGTTGCCTGTGACTTTTTCCCACCTCTCTTCACCTTCCTCCTACAAGTTGCTCTCCAGTGCCCCTTTAGTCTCTGCCTCCTTCTCACCCAGCCCACACTGAGTAAAAGCTGCTGCTTTTGAAGGGCCACCTCACCTTCCCCATTCACTCAGGAGCATCTTCCTCAGATCTTTAACAAGTGAATTCCACCAATAGCTAGCAGTCACCAGAGACAGTTGGGTAATAAGGAAAGCAAAAGGTTTCATCCTCTTTGTCCTGGGAAAGGTGAAAAGGGAAATCTTCGAGTGCCCAATCTTAGAGTGGAAGGGCAAGCCTGATTCCCATGCCCAGGGGCCACCATCAGGGATGCCTACCAGGACAAACATTGTAATGGCCTTTCCAATTTATATTTACATTTCATTGTAAAAGCTTTGCAAAATGTTGTCATGTTTACTGTATGGCAACAGAGGACAATGTGTCTTATGTAGAAGAAGGTTATCCAGTTAATTTATACACTAACCACATTTTTGCTTTTGGGAACTTGTCTTGCAAGTCTTTTTACAAAGATAATGATCCAGGATACACTCACACAGATACAGTGTGCATGATATTGGCCTGGACACTAGCTAGTGATGTTGAAGGCTGGCTAGCCAACCTTCCACTGTTCTCCTGAAACTTCAACTTCATGCCAACCTCGCATGGGCTCAATACCTATGCAGGTACAAACTATATGCCTATAGGCATCATTGTCCTGAGCGGTAACAGTGCTTTTGCCATGTTCCCAGTCACAGGGATGGAGCCTCCATAGGCATGGTGCTCATGTGAGATGAACATGAGTAGACAGGTGGTGGGCCAGTACACTTGGTCACAAGACCAGGAAAGATCAGGGTATTTTGCCACTCCAAGAAGCAATTACTCTTAAATGGCCATCATGGGGCCAAACCAGACACCACAAGTGCTGGTAGCACTGCATAAGTACTCATTGGACCAAAACAGGTGGTTCAGATCTGAAAGGTTCAGCTTCTCCCATTCTACCAGCAGCTTGGGAAAAGGCAGGTCCAGAGGTACCTTGCTTTCTGAATCCTACAAAAAATGCTGAAAGACATATCTGATTTAAATCCAGATAAATGGGCTTCAGCCAGGGGTCATTTCATAGAAAAAGAGGTGCAGGAGCTCATTAGCATAACTCATTAGCATAACTTGTTTGCATATGTCACATGCCCTGACATCACTGGAAGTGTGTCAGAAGGCAACACCCACCGCTCAGGGTCCACCCCAAAAACTCTCCAGGTATTTCCCAGATCAGAGCTGGCGAGCCTACCTGATGGCACACGTGGGGAAAAACAATCAAACCACCCATGTCAGGTAAAAAGGGGGGATACCAGGATACCAGGTCAATATCTTTTTATTCTCCTTGGCATTGACTGCTGAGTTGCTTTTAGTGTTCCTTTTCTGTTTGACTGGCAGCCTTCCTCTCTGTTACGGTTGACTGTGGGTTTTAGATCACTGCCATTTAGTGTTATTTTTTGTCAGCGACAACAAGGTCACTTTCAGAGAGGAAAAGCAGGTTATCCATTTTTAAATAATGTTGACAAGTCTGGATCCAGAACAACAACAAAATCACATCCCATAATTTTTGCCTAAAACTCAATGATCTAGAGTTGTGGTCTTCAACCTAGGAGTTGGGTGGCAGACAGAGCCACTTGTTGAATTATAAGGCCCCTCCCCAGGTCCCCGCACATGTATAGACACACCAAGGGTGCCATGGCTCTTACTTCTCTTTGGATGCACAGGAAGAAGATCAGGATGGCAGGATGAGGTCACTCAGCAGCAAAGAGGAATCCTCCAGGGTGCCAACTGTTGGTTCATTTATCACTAAAATAACCGTCTTGATGACTGGTTTTTGTTTCTTGTCCTTGGCTCTTTCAGTCTGTTGGTTATGGTCCAGCTCCCCCTCTTCCTGTCACATGACTCTGATATCACATCCTTGCAGCTCACAGGATCCTGGTTCTAGAAAGAGAAGAAGAAGAGAAGAGATTGGATTTATACCCCACCCTTTACTACCAAAAGGAGTCTCAGAGCAGCTTGCAATCTCCTTTCCCTTCCCCTCCCCACAACAGGCACCCTGTGAGGTAGGTGGGGCTGAGAGAGCTCTCTCAAGAACTGCCTTGAGAGAAGAGCTCTGAGAGAACTTGTAACTGACCCAATGTCACACCAGCAGCTGCATGTGGAGGAGTGATGACTCAAACCGGGTTCTCCTAAATTAGAGTCTGCACTCCTAACCACTACACCAAGACTACTGATCTTGAGAGACTAATGAAAAATATCCCCAGTAGAAATGTCTGCCCCAACTCATTCTGCTCCAGGTTCTCTATACATCATTTCTTGTAGCATGAAAAACTTGCCCCTGAGAATTCCATATGCTGGCAGATTTAGGGTTGCCAAGTATGAAGCGGCACTGGAGCGGGGGACTCCAGCGCTGCTTCGGGAGTGTGTGCGTGCGCGCAAAGCGCGCGCGCACTTCAACCACATCACCCGGAAGTTACGCGACCACGCTGGGCTCACTGGGGGCGGGGCCACGACCATCCGATGGGAAATCATAGAGGGGGGGCCCGCTCCGCCAGTAGCGGGGAATGGGCCTCTGGAGTGGGGGTTTCCCCACCCCCCAGGGGGACTTGGCAAGCCTAGGCAGATTTTATATGGATCAAGCTGAATGCCATGCCTCTTGGTTTGTGCTGCTTCCTCCCTTCCCTTTTCATCCTTTGAAAGGCTGCAAACCGCTTCCCCCTACCTGGAGAAAAACTGCTTCAAAAGCACAAAGAAAATAGTCCAGATGTTAATTTGTTTCAATATAACAAACAGTTATTATAAAATCAACAACTCTACAATTAATGACAAGACAGGATCTTCAGTGCTCCTCAAGATGGGCCCTCAGAACAAAGGCAGTTTTAGCAACAGCATCCATCGGCAAGAAGAATGATAAGAAAGTCTCAAATGTTAAATAAATAAATTAATAAATAATATAAAAATAAATAAAATAAATTCTAGTTAAAAGTGCACATAGTGAATTTTGACTTCAAACTTTTACTCAACTTTGAAGGACCTGGAGGTGCCAGACTTTGGAGATGTCACCAACTTCCTCTATCATCCTTGGGGTCTTGGGCATCCAGCGATGAACAATCAACACTTTTCACCTCTTTGCAGCTCTGTTAAGAAGGTTCCACAATCTGTTAAAGAAGATCCAACAATCATTACAAAAAGGGAAAGACAGCATACTTTGCTCTAGAATAGAGTGCACATAGAGAACAACTAACTTCGGCAGCACAGGGCTTTCCAAAGTTTAATCCTGTCATCAGACTCCTCCTCTGTTCTCTTTCGGGTCTTGCTTTGGGTGTGTGAAGCTGAACTATGACCTTGAAGCAACGATGTCTTTACAAACTTTGTTGGATCGAAGACTTTTAGTGGAGGTCCAACTATTCTTATAAACAATAAGAATGTTATAGTTTTGACTTTCAAGGAGGACCTTTCTGGAATAACAATCAAGTTCATCTGGAAGAAATAGCTACTGTATTGAGTATGCATCGGATCCAAGACAGTTCCTTGGGCATTTCTTCTCTGTATTTTAGATGCTCTCTGAAGGCCCGAACGGCTTCTCTCTCACTGAGCTGAAACCTTCTTGCCAATGTGCTTATTTCTGCTTCCCCATAGAGAATACAGTCACTGGGGTTTGCTGGCCAATTCTTAGACTCCAGAACTCTTCCACATCTTGACAATTCTGTGTCTTCTGTGGAAAGCAGTCTATTTTGAACAGATTTTTTAAGTTGCTCATAGAATGCAACTGGGGAGATTGGTGGGTCATCAATTCTATTTCTTCTATGCAACTGGACACCCTTAAAATTGCAGCTTTTCTGTTGCCTCAAGTGCTTCTGTATAGTAACGACTTGGAGCAGTGCCTCTTTTCCCACATATTTCAACAAGACTCTCAATCTTGCCATGGGCTCTGTACAGATCAATATTTCTCCCCTGCAGATCTACACTTAATTCTGAGAGCTCTTGCAAAGCATCACAAAGTAATCCGAGATCCAAAATGTATTCTGCTAATGTAATCCTTTTCTGAAGACCTTCATATGTGCACTTCTCCTTTCTATCTTGACCACTCTCAGTTTTAGCTTTTTCAAAAGGAAGCACTAGGGCTTCGTAATCCTTCCAGACAGCCATAACAGTTCTGTAACTGGAGGCAACCCATCTTGTAGACAGGATCCTTCCAATTTTCAAAATCTCCATCTCTAACATGGCTGCACATGCCTTGAGCTCCCTTGCATTTTTGGAGGTGAATGGTACATGACCATAAAACTCTTAAATCTATTGATGCCACACACCTCTTTCCAGCCTATGGCTAGCACAATGCCATACAATAATGGAAGGAAATCTTTCTTTGAAAAGTTTTGCGATTCCTCCATGGGATCCTATCATCACTGCAGCCCCATCACAAGTCAACAAAACCAAACTTTCCTTTTAAGACTTCCACAGTGATCCTTAGTGACTCAAGGGTAGACATCAAACTTTTGAATATTCCATTTGCTGTCACGTCATCCAGCTCTATCAAGTCAATGAAGTAATTCATAGGGTCCTCCGTGTCCATCTCTTCAATATAGGTGCAAATATACACTATCAGTACAGATTTTATATATATACTAGCAGTAAAGCCCGTTGTGGAAATAAATACAACGAGATCTAGAAAGAGGCTCTGGGGGAGTGCTCTGGCTTTGGGCAAACAGTGTCATTTTGCTGTGGTGACCTCAGCAGGGTATAATGACAGAGTCCACTGTTTTCTCCAGAGCAACTGATCTCTGCTCCCTGAAGAGCAGTTGTAATTTTGAGTGATCTGTAGCCCTCACCTGGAGATTGGCAACAATGGTTCCCCATGAGGGACTGAGTGGTTTGGAGGGTGGAGTCTATGGCATTCTACCTGTCTGAGGTCCCACCCCTCCTCAAACCTCACCCTCTTCAGGCTCCATCCCTCAAATCTCCAGGAATTTCCCATCGGGAGTTGGCAACCCTATCAGGATTGGCCCCAATATGTTTTCTCCCAAAGGCCAAAGTAGGTGACTGGACCAAACTAAGTTGCCTACCATCAGGCACTGAGGGGAAAGTAGGGTTGCCAGCTATAAGGAGGGAAATACCTGGAGTTTTGGGGGGTGGATTCTGTAGAGGGCAGCATTGGGGGGGGGC